>NC_086326.1:122651257-122848757 GCF_036172605.1 Pelobates fuscus | reverse complement strand
ACAGCATTTCAAAGCTACAGAGCAGAATATAATCACAACTGCAAAAGAGAGGTTGATTGCATTATGGCCTATAATTCCATGAGCAATTGACACGTTTTCTTGTCGTTGCTAACATAATGTAAAAAGATTGCCAGAATGATTGAAAAGACCCATAAACATCACAATGGTTGCTCATAGTTAAAAGAGCCATTAAAAACTTGTGGCTTGAATACAGCCCCCACAGGGGATTTATTTAGATTGTGTGCCAGCAATATGCCTGTGGAAATATAATCTAAACTTTACAACATTGCATTTAACATGAAAAACAATGAGATACACTCAGGATTATAAATTATTTACAGTTTAGCCCCATTGCAAAACACTGTATAAATCTGATATATACAATTGGTACATATTAAAGCTGTGTTTGTGAACATATACATGCACTGCTTTTCCATTTAATAAGATACGTACAGATTTATATTCTGATAATTCACTTCAGCATTTTATTATAAATATAAATAAATTAGAACAACATATTATTATTGTCAGAAATTAGTAGATGATACTAATGTTGATAATGCCAACTGCCAAGAACAATTTATCCAGTTGGTGTACACAATTAAGGTTTTGTCCTCATCGTGAGACCCTTTGAAATTGAAACATTTTATAATCTATCACAAAGATTCTATGTTATTCGATTATTTGTCATTACAGATGATGTTACTATATAATTTAGCATATTTATTATATAGTCAGTGTAAAATACAAAGACGCCATATCCAGATGGCGTCTCGAAAACATTAGGATTTACTTACAGGAAGGCTCCAAGCACCATAACCATACCAAAGGGATAGGCTTTGAGTGACAGGGCATTCCAACCACCATAACCACTACAGTATGTGTAAGTAGTCAAACCTATGTAGTGGTGCTTGGAGTGTTCTGCTCCTTTAAACTCTCTTGACCAGTGCCTCGTTACCTATCGCCACTACATAGATGACCTGTTTTTTATTTGGGAAGGCACTGAACTATCCTTACAAAATTCTATCAACAAATAATATTAATGACTGGGGGATAATTTTAACTACCAATTTTAGCAAGTCTTAAGTTAACTTTTTAGATCTAGATATTTTTATCGAAGAGAATAGAATTAAAACAACTACACACTTTAAAAAAAGTAGATGTTAACAGTCTTATACATACTACGAGTTGTCATTTTACACCCTGGCTCAATACGATTCCAAAATCCCAGTTTATTCGCATCAGACGTAATTGCACAGAGGAGAATAAATTTATTTAACAGGCACAAAAATTAAAAGATAAATTGCTAGAAAAAGGATATAAGGAAGAAAATTTAACTAATGACCTGAATCAAGTCCTAAAAACTAAAAGGGAAACTCTATTAGAAAGTAAAGACGCAAAAGAAAGCAAACTGGAACCGAACAAAAATATACCAATTATCTGTGACTACAGCCAGGGTAACCAACAATTAAGAAAGGTTATCAATAAACACTGGCCAATTTTAAGAGAAGATCCCATGTTAAATATTTTTTAGGGGTGCACCAAATATGAAAAAATTGCTAGTGAAAAATCATATTAAAAATGAGTGCAATATAATACCCATTGACAGCAGGAATGTTTTTTTTTGGATGTGGCATGTGTCTAGCATGTAGGAATACCAACAGCAAAAAAAAAATGTATAAGGAAATGTAACAATACACAAAATAATGAAGAATTCACTATTAAAAACCTTATCACATGTCACTCAATCAACGTGATCTATCTACTAGAATGCCCGTGCGGCCAAAAGGATGTAGAACGGACAAAACAACATTTACATACAAGGGTGGAAGAACATGTAAGGAACATTAAAAAAGGATATGAAGGACATAGCATGTCACACCACTTTAAAACCTCACACAATAGTAATACCAAAGGACTCCAATTTATAGGCATTCAAAAAGTGGTAGGAAACTGGAGAGGAGGTGACCTTAACAAATTTTGGGGCCAAAATGAGATGAGGTGGATTTTTAATCTTGGCACCTTACGACCTCATGGTTTAACCCCTTAAGGACCGAGGACGGTTCAGGACCGTCATCGGCATTTTTGCCTTGCCGACCGCTGACGGTCCTGAACCGTCCTAACGGTCTTAGTTACTTACCCGATCGCCGTTGTTCCCCCGGCGGCGATCGGCGTTGGTCCCGGTGTGGGGAGACTGCCTGCAGCCCAGACAGTCTCCCCATGGCAGATTAGGACCCCTGTGGCCATGTGATCGCTCAACAGGGCGACCACATGGTCACAATAGGTGTCCATGTGTCTGCCTGCATGGGGACTGTCTGTGCTGACAGGCAGTCTCCCTGCTTAGTGTAAAATCATAAAAAAATTAAAGGTTAAAGTTAATAAATAAAAATAATAATTATATATGTGTATATGTATATGATATATAGACGTATATTATATAATGTCATACTAAGTGTATTTTTATATTAATATGTACATATATTAATATAAAAATACACTTATAATTAAATTACACACGTGTATATATATAATATATATAATAACTATATATATATTGTATATATATATATATATATTATAAAATACAAAAAATAAGTAATTTAAATAAAAAAATGTAAAAATAATAATAAAAATAAAAAAAATTATATATCTATATGAAATTTTATTCTAACTGTATTTTGATATTAATATATATATATATATTTATATCAAAATACACTTAGAATGAAATTTTATATATATCTATGTATATATAAATAAATAAAAAGAATACAAACTATACATATGTCCATATACAAAATTACATAAATAATTATATAAATATTCACGTAGACTTCAAATATATAAATATGCATATATATTTAAATTCTACATGTGTATTTATGTAATATTTTTACATAATTAAGTAATTTTATTGATTGCAATTTAAGGGACCTGCCTGCCAACCCAGGTCGAAAGTTCAGAGAATTTAATTTGTTAGCACTGTATTTTACCCTGTAACGTTCTACGACACCCTAAAACCTGTAAATGGGGGGTACTGTTTTACTCGGGAGACTTCGCTGAACACAAATATTAGTGATTCAAAACAGTAAATCATATCACAGCGATGATATTGTCAGTGAAAGTGACTTTTTTTTATTTTTCACACACAAACAGCACTTTTACTGATGATATAATTGTTGTGATACATTTTCCAGTTTTGAAACACTAATATTTGTGTTCAGCAAAGTCTCCTGAGTATAACAGTACCCCCCATGTACAGGTTTTATAGCGTTTCTGAAAGTTACAGGGTCAAATATATGGGTCAAATATTTTTACATTGAAAATGGCCAGGCTGGTTACGTTGCCTTTGAGAGCGTATGGTAGCCGAGGAATGAGAATTACCCCCATGATGGCATACCATTTGCAAAAGAAGACACCCCAATGTATTGCAAATTGTGTATGTCCAGTCTTTTTTAGTAACCACTTAGTCACAAACACTGGCCAAAATTAGCGTTCAATTTAGTCTTTTACTTTTTTCACACACAAACAAATATGAACGCTAACTTTGGCCAGTGTTTGCGACTAAGTGGCTACTAAAAAAGTCTGTACATACCCCATATTGAATACCTTGGGTTGTCTACTTTAAAAAAAATCTGTACATGTGGGGTGTTATTCAGAGATTTATGACAGATAATAGTGTTACAATGTCACTATTGATACATTTAAAAAATGTATGTTTTAAAACCGCAATATCATACTTGTACTTATAGCCCTATAAAATGCAAAAAAATAGCAAAAAGCATGTAAACACTGGGTATTTTAAACCCAGGACAACATTTTGAATATAATTAGCATTTTTTTCCATTCGCTTTTGTAGATGAGTAAAAGATTTTTCACATAAAAGTCAAAAAACATGTATTTTGTTCAATTTTCATCATATTTTTTACGGTCCTTAAGGGGTTAAACATTGATTTTGAATTATGACATTTCCTTTAGAATTAGTCTACTCCCCCCCCATTTTTTCTTTCCCTTGTTGCTAAATTATATTGTGTCTAAATGTGTGTCTGTTTTTTCTCTCCCCACATGAGTTCTGCTGTTATTACCCTACCATGAGTCATAATATTAGTGAAAACTCAATAAGATTTTTTACCCTTATATTGTTTTTATCGAATTTGTCCATCCCTTCTATATTGTTTAGATGTTATCTATTGTTTGGATGTTTATTCCGCTCTCACATATGCTCATTTCCAATATGGGGTTTCTTTTGAGGTCCTGGCATGTCCACATGGGGTTGAGGCTGACGCACGCTAGTTTGTGACGTCATTATGGCCACCCCCTGATTGGCACAAGGACTTCCCCCTCAACATGGAAAGAAAGCTTTTGCTGCACAAGGGCAAAAAAAAAAAAAAAAAGTCTACTTCCGGTTGTGGATGGCAAACAGCACCATTTCCGCCAACAACCTACCGTTTTTTTTCAAATATTTCTGAACCACCAATGATATGGTTAATTACAATTAAACAGGAGTGTTAAAATCAAATTAACAAATGGGAGCCCTCAATCCCAGGTGTCACCAGGCTACACTAATGTCTATAGAAAATCCACATCCAAGTTTGGACAATTGAACATCATATGACCTTAAAGAGGAAGTAATGGAACATTTAAAAAGCAAGAAATCCCTGAGGCTACATCACAGCTGACTGAGGAAGCTCACAGATGAGTGAAATGCATTTTGGCTGATTTGGACTTTTATTTGGACTTTTATTCACTATTTTTATGCTCCAAATTTCTGATTTTATATTTACTTTTTATTTGGACTCAACAAATTTTCTTTATCCATTGAAGTCCTTAAAATACACCACCACGCTGTCAGAACAGGATCCAGTCACCATCATAGTCAGAGATATCCAGCAAAGTTTAACCACATGAAGTTTTGGTCATCCCCAAGACCTGACATGATCCACACCCAGAGGCGGCTCTAGACTTTATGAGGCCTTAGGCGAAATTCAAGCATGAGGCCCCACTAACACCCAAAGTATAAAATAATAGGGTTGTATTTTGTGTGTATGTGTGTGTGTGTGTGTAAGGAGCATTCACTACATTCAAAGGCGGGCTTGTAGTGCTGGTGTCATGCCTTAACTATGGTATCCTCTTACTTCCTGGTTCCACGGAGCCTAGCCACACCCCTTTATGACACGGTCTGCCTATTTAATCTGACTGCACCAGCTGATCAGGGCTGGATTATTGAACTACGTTCCTTACTCACAACCCGGCTACAACTTCGTTGTGAAAGCCTCTGCTACCAGACCGGACTGAAAGACTCTGCAAAGTTCCCTTCACCTTTCCTCATCCACGGCTAAAGCTGAACTCTATCCATGCAGGATAATCCGCCTCTGAGGAAATCTCGGGAACCAGTGTTCTATGTGCCGGAAGCTAAGTAAAACTTCTCTGATAAGCATTGCATCTAAAGCTGTTATTTCCTGTCTCCAAAGTCCTTCGTTAAAGCCAACCGTTACAGCTAACTTCAACTCATACTTGTCTCAGTTAGCTGCATCTATCTTTCTTCATTTAAAGTCTATGGAACAGCTATTGTAACTTTTTATCATCTAATTAATTAATACTACTAAAGGACTCTTGCTGCTTCAGTTACCTTTTACTCCTTAAAGCTACAGTGCTTATAATTGTGGACTTCAGTTATCGTTTACTCCTTAAAGCTACAGTGCATATAATTGTGGACTTCAGTTATCGTTTATTACTTAATGCTACAGTACCTGTAAAGTGGAATTAAAGTCTTTACCTTTTACTTTCTTTAATAAATATTCAAACTATACGAAATCTGCAGTTGTGTTCCTTCATAACAAATGTTTAAACGTGACAGCTGGATACTTGGAGTGGTGGTCTATTTTCAGGTCTAGTAGCCACTGGGCCTCGCTGTTATGAGATGCTTCTTTCTCCCAGATGTTCTTCCAGTACTGTTCAATCTCTGTTATGATAGGTCTTGGGTGGAAATCTTGTGGTTACCCCAAAGCTGTGCATTGGTAAAAAGGGTATTGGTTAACTTAGCCTCTCCTTATCTGGTCATTCTGGTTGCCAGTCTTTGCTTAACTGTTTCCAGTGCCTATGGTATGGTCATAACCTTGTACTTCCTCAGTAACCAGCATCTATCCAGCTTACTAACTTCCTTCTGTGTAGTCTTATCTTGGCTTAGAGTCATAGTCTCCATGGTGGGCATTGCTTCTCTTTGAGCCTCATCTTGTAGTCAAGTAGCTGGAGGACCACTAATGCTATGGCATATATGAGCTTGTTGGTCTCTGTGATGGTGCAGGTTGGGATTGTGGACAATGCTTCATTAACTGTAGTCTTGTTTGCTGGTCTGCTCATATTTTTTTTATATATCTGTTGTTATGCCCTCTTTGGGTGGGGATTCAGGTTGACCACCCTAAGTATGGATATGGGAATATGAATTTCTTCTAATTCCAGTTGTGATACCAGATTCTCAATACTTAAAATATACTTATATTATACTTACAAATATGGTTTTAGGGAATGCAGGGTATTTCTAGAACTAGCTTAAATGTAATGTTTAGGTTTATCATTCATGTTATTAATTATTATTATTATTATTATTATTATTATTGGTATTTATATAGCACCAACTAATTCCGCAGCGCTTATTAAAAAATATACTTCTAATTATAATAGAAAGTTGGATCTAAATATGTAACTAATACTTTCCTATTTTTATAAACCCAAATATATGCTATGGATTAGTTCTGAAATATTACAATAAAAAAAAAAAAACTATCAGCAGTGGCAAAAACTAGATCACTTTTTTTCAGGGAGGGGGGAAACCTTAAATAAAAGTATCATAAAAATATATGAATACACCTCTAAAGGTTGTTTTAGAAAATCTCTTTAATGATTACAATTAAAATTGCCCAGTCTCAAAATAGATTTCACATTAGCTCAGTCTCGTTTTAGTAGGGATTTGTGGCGCCACCCATTTACGTGGCAATGTGATATTTGAGCTTGGTGCCCCAGAAGAGAGGTATACTTGTATGGCATAGTATGGTTAACGCATTTGACTGTGACCAAAAAAATAAAAATAATGACAAACTCTATCACTGTGAACCAAACTGGCTATCGTGCATTTATACATTATGGCTGGTACAAACATGTGGAGCCATAGAAGTTAAGCGTGTGGTGCAAGCCACAGCTCTACATTAGCCAAAGCTGAAGATTTTCTGTAGAGTTGTCATAATGACAGGATAAATACACTGCAAAGAAATTAGTATTCTGAGCATTAACACCTGTGTAAAATACCCTGAGCTCTGTGTAAAAATTCAGAGTCCCAGTTTTAATTCCAAGGAAAAAAAAAGATGACATTACTATGACATCTCTACAGAAACCCTGGCAGAGGATCTCATGTAAGTTTCAGACTTTGCATGCTTCCTTCCAGCTTTCTCATCATGATCTCCAGTTGCCCCTGCAGAGTGGTCCCTATAATAATAGGCGATGGCTGCACTACAATGTCATGTCACACCCATCCCCTAATCCCCAGAGTCAGACCATAAGTGGTAAGGGATAATTCTATCATTTAGACAGTTATATGTGTTGACCCTAATATATTTTTTTTTTCCTTTTAACTGTATCAGCTAGCTAGCAGGACCTGGCCAATTACCATGTGTTTAGCCCTCACACTGCAGATCAGGATTAAATATATTTATGATGTCTTGTTGCAAATTGATCCAAGGTCCCTGCATATTATATTTATTCGAGGGACTGCAGAAACGCAATCCAAACAGATCAGAGTCAGAAGTCTACTTAAAAGACACAGTAATTGTACCTTGGTAAGTAAGTTTATCAGGGTGACACCCTCATGGATTTCCTAACACTGCAAACTAAGCTGCACCCTCGTAATACTACTATCTCCCACTGAGGTGATATCAGAAACAACAGCACAAGTCCACTATATCCAAAAAGCTTTCTGTGTCTAACTGAACTGTTTGGGAATGATTGTGTATCAATAAGAAACTGCCCACTGTTTGTAAGCTGATATGCATGAGCTATGCGCTCCTGGCTGGTCATATACCATTCTCCAACTCCAAACCAGCACAGCAATGGCATCTAGATTTAGGATGTACCATATCCTCAAAACAATAGGGAGCGGTCTTTAATTCACCCAAAGGTTTTATAAAGTTTTCGACGCACCAAGAACAACATCGCAATCTACTGTACCAATGATATATGGTGTCAACTAGGTCACATTTAATTTTTCCTTCTGCAAGCCCAGTATGCTGGAGATGCAACTGTGCTGACGGCATTTTGGAAGGTTGTACACAACCTTATCCCATAAATAACAAATTACACATTAACCTTAACACCTGTGACTTACCTTTTATTAGACTTACCAAGAGAGGTACCCAAATATAAAAGAAAAGTAATAGTGCCAAAACTACTAAGATCACAACAGCTAATAGCAAGGACTTTGAAGTTCTCTCTAGCTCCAATGCTAATCAATTACCTTAACACCAGCAATAAACAACGTATTTATGAGCCAAGCTTCCCAACGCTCTACCCTCCTTTAAAAATCTTCCAGGACGATAGGGCCATATGAGATACATGGAGATCAGACAACTCATTGTGTTTGTACCTCTTACTATTTGCTACCATGTCCTGATTTTCTTTTGCCTCAAATATCTCTGTTATACAATTGTTAGATATGTCACTACACCATATGCCATGACTATACTCAATCGCCTAGACATCAACTCCTTCTACCTCTCTTGTATCTCACACTCGCCCTGGGGCCTAGTATTGTCTACCTGAGTATAAGAAATGTTTGATTGCTACCTATATAAGCTCAACTGCACCTACTGTATGTGTCTACGAGACAAAGTGACACTGTGGAACGGAGATTCATAGACCTGAAAATCAAAGTTGGTGAAGTGATTGTACAATGCTAATAGGTCTAGTGTTTTGTTTTATATTACATAATATGTATTGAAATGGACTATGCATTGCTGGTGCTTCCCCACCCCCCTCCTCTCCCTATTTAACCTTTATAAAGTTCAATAAAGTGTGTGTGTGTGTGGGGGGGGGGGGGGGGGGACAAAGTAATTGTAAAAAAAAAGTAGTCACATTCTATTTATAACTGATAAAATTACATCTTTACAAATTAAAGTGTTTATCTTTTCTCACATGTATGTTTCTATAGGTATATGGTGTTGAACAGAGTATGATGTCAGGGGTGGAAAACATGGGGTTAAGTGAGCAGTGTCCAACAGGTATGCAACAAGAAGTAAGGTCAAGAGGTGAAGCAGACTTTCGTTCAGACAACAGTTCGAGTAGCTTGCCCTTCTGTTGGTCTCGGCTCAGGTTCATTTCCATACCATCTTAATACTTCTCAAATTACAGATGAAAAGATAACACATGTTCCCCGTCAATAATAAACCACTGAAAATAGCATGAAAACACAATTACAGCTCAGGGGTTATTAACCAATAACTTACATTTGAAGAAGCTACTAAAATACCAAACAATACATTCAAAAATTGTATCTGGCCCATAATTTGTACATGCTTTGCAACTATATTTTCATATAAATAAAAGAGATGCAGCTACCTACATAGCAATCACCAACTCAGTGTAACAGAAAAAGTTGGAAGTTACAAGGCCAAATATGGGTCTTCTTGTTTTAGTCTTTATAGATGGAAATTTGACTATTTTTTATTTTTATTTTTTTATGTCATTTTTATGACAGTGTGGCAGCTTTGGAAAGAAAATTGCTGAGGAGTAGATGATGGCATACCATTTTCAAAATTAGGCAACTCATGGTATTCTAAATGAGCTATTTTGAGATGTTTTGTGAAGCCACCTTATGATGACCATAGAGTGGTACAGCTTAACAAAACGTAAAGGTCAGGGAATCCAGAAGTCAAACTAGTCACTACAACAAGCCAATAAGTCCTTACAGACAGCTGTCAAATAGTAGTTAGGACAAATCAGAAAACTCAGTAATCAAGAATAACCAATAAATCAAGTTACATACAGAGTCATTTGACTCAATAGTTCAGCTCTGTATAGTAGACTCTGAAACAGTCTGTAATACATAGGCCAGGTAGAGATGGACAGGAATGGTAGTTGTAGCTAGAGTCCTTCCACATTCACTAGTTTGCTGCAATGTCTAAGGTCTGTCCACGTGGCAATGTGGAGAAATATGGCTGTTTACAAGTGGTAGTTAATATGTCTATGAAACAATATGACTATAAAAGAAGGACTATTGAATTACTTGGTAGGAAGAGTGACTATGATTGGAGAGTATGGTTATGGGTGGGAGTTGCAGTTATTATGAGAAATGTGAAACTGATTTTCAATATAGATATGGATATAGAGACCTGGATTGGATTTCCACAAACAAATGAAAGGTTGGGCGAGACACAGCTGGAAAAAAAGTACATGGATAAAAGGCACACAAGGTAAGGAAAAGGCAGACAATAAAATGGTACATAAGTGAATGGAGATTACAGAATATCGTGAATATAACAAATACAAATAAATGCATATTATAAAATGAGACATGTA
Source organism: Pelobates fuscus (assembly GCF_036172605.1). Taxonomy (NCBI): domain Eukaryota; kingdom Metazoa; phylum Chordata; class Amphibia; order Anura; family Pelobatidae; genus Pelobates; species Pelobates fuscus. The sequence continues at coordinate 122,838,194 of NC_086326.1, read as the reverse complement.
ATAGACAATAGATCACAATGAAATGGTCCACAAAGAAGAACAATAATATGAACTGAAGAGGCTTGGAAAAGATACAAAGGTGAGGGCTGACAAACCAGTGAATGATAAGCTAAAGAAAATATGACATTGGATATATTGGTATTTTGCATGTTAGGTAAACTATCTGGATTAAGATGAAAAAAACTGTGTACAAAAGGCGCTTATAAAATATTGAAAATCATGTAGATGCTACAACACTCTTGTGGGGGTCCCTTACACCCACCTCAAATTGTAGAAACTAGAAGAAAGGTAGAAAAGCCAGAGGCAGTTCACCTATATGAGTGGAGCATACAGTGATAATAATGGATACCTACCCTATAACAAGGGTCGTCTAGTCCTGATATTGTAGCAGTATCACTTTAAATTCAGCGTATATATACATAGAAAGAAAAACATATACAGGGAAATAATAGTGCAAATCTGTATGGTAAATAACCGTTGTGCAGTGATCAAAACAGAATGCTAACTCACATTTTTTAGAGCCTAAGATGGGATAGGCTCAAATCACTTGCGCTTTAGTACCGTCTGGTGGTACTTGTCCCCTTTTTTTGAAGCGTTGGTGGAATCCCTCAGAGATAAGAGATACAAAGAAAACGTAATAGGAGATAATATAGTGTAGTAACTTAGGTTATAAAGGTGAGTATACTGTATCTTTAAATAGGTGCTCACCTTATTCAGAGCCAGGTACTCGGCTCTGAGTTTACCAGCTTGAGTGTCAATAAGGGAGACACTTTCCCTTCTTGGAGCAGGTTTGGTGAAGATCAGAGGAGACTTGAATTAAAAATAAAAAATTATTTTGCCAGCAGGCAGTAAAATACAAACAAATAAAACAGAGTAAAAAATGTCCCATAAATATCCTTCACTTCCGAGACGCGTTTCACCCTACTTGAGGGCTTTCTCAATCGGTGTTCACTGCTCTCCTCCTCATTCTGGTTTAAATATCCTGGTCCGGTTCTTCATTGGTAGATTTCCTCATTGGTTAGCCAATCACATCACTCGTTTGGGGGGAGTGTAGTGTGGCTTGTCAAAATCGTTTTTTTTTTTTTTTTGTTTGTAACAGGAAGTGACATCACTTCTGGTGTTGCGGTAGCCATTTTACTTGTGGGCAATAAGTAGGGAAAGTAGCAGAGTATCCTATATTCGTGCCTGTCACTTCCCTTATGCTCTTTAACCCATATTTTTTTACAATTTGTATTAGGCAAGTAGAAGGATGTACATATATCTTGTATATTGTAAAGATGTCCTCATTTGTGTCAAGCATGCAGAAAAAATGATTGGGGCATAAATGAAAAAAAATGAAAATACATATATCAATAAACTGTGCATTAAATTTAAATACAATGAAAATTGACATTCCCACAGCATGTATATAAATCATTTTAAAGCTTTAAAGCAGTAGCTACATACATATATTAAGTAGTGAGATAAGATTCAACTTAGTTAGTAATAGTAATTTTAAATCCCCTGTGATTAAAGTTTCACTTGAATCTTAAAGTAGATGTGATAAGCATCTTATAAAGGAAAATGGATCACTCCAAATACATAATAAACATAGAGGATTAATACATGCTGTTCGGGATAATATCATAAAAAATGACACATTTCAAAATCGCCATTAAGGCCGGTGGGAATCATAGTGTTGAGATTGAAAATCCATCTCATCTCTTGTTGTCCCATCTTCCTTATTGGATCCTCACCCCTCCAATTGATGTTAACAATTTGAATACCCATAAATGGCATTTATGGGTATTCAAATTGTTAACATCAATTGGAGGGGTGAGGATCCAATAAGGAAGATGGGACAACAAGAGATGAGATGGATTTTCAATCTCAACACTATGATTCCCACCGGCCTTAATGGCGATTTTGAAATGTGTCATTTTTTATGATATTATCCCGAACAGCATGTATTAATCCTCTATGTTTATTATGTATTTGGAGTGATCCATTTTCCTTTATAAGATGCTTATCACATCTACTTTAAGATTCAAGTGAAACTTTAATCACAGGGGATTTAAAATTACTATTACTAACTAAGTTGAATCTTATCTCACTACTTAATATATGTATGTAGCTACTGCTTTAAAGCTTTAAAATGATTTATATACATGCTGTGGGAATGTCAATTTTCATTGTATTTAAATTTAATGCACAGTTTATTGATATATGTATTTTCATTTTTTTTCATTTATGCCCCAATCATTTTTTCTGCATGCTTGACACAAATGAGGACATCTTTACAATATACAAGATATATGTACATCCTTCTACTTGCCTAATACAAATTGTAAAAAAATATGGGTTAAAGAGCATAAGGGAAGTGACAGGCACGAATATAGGATACTCTGCTACTTTCCCTACTTATTGCCCACAAGTAAAATGGCTACCGCAACACCAGAAGTGATGTCACTTCCTGTTACAAACAGAAAAAAAAAAAAAACGATTTTGACAAGCCACACTACACTCCCCCCAAACGAGTGATGTGATTGGCTAACCAATGAGGAAATCTACCAATGAAGAACCGGACCAGGATATTTAAACCAGAATGAGGAGGAGAGCAGTGAACACCGATTGAGAAAGCCCTCAAGTAGGGTGAAACGCGTCTCGGAAGTGAAGGATATTTATGGGACATTTTTTACTCTGTTTTATTTGTTTGTATTTTACTGCCTGCTGGCAAAATAATTTTTTATTTTTAATTCAAGTCTCCTCTGATCTTCACCAAACCTGCTCCAAGAAGGGAAAGTGTCTCCCTTATTGACACTCAAGCTGGTAAACTCAGAGCCGAGTACCTGGCTCTGAATAAGGTGAGCACCTATTTAAAGATACAGTATACTCACCTTTATAACCTAAGTTACTACACTATATTATCTCCTATTACGTTTTCTTTGTATCTCTTATCTCTGAGGGATTCCACCAACGCTTCAAAAAAAGGGGACAAGTACCACCAGACGGTACTAAAGCGCAAGTGATTTGAGCCTATCCCATCTTAGGCTCTAAAAAATGTGAGTTAGCATTCTGTTTTGATCACTGCACAACGGTTATTTACCATACAGATTTGCACTATTATTTCCCTGTATATGTTTTTCTTTCTATGTATATATACGCTGAATTTAAAGTGATACTGCTAAACTATCTGGATTATTTTATATCTAAGGAGGGCTTTACATTCAACTTTAAAGGCACTGCTGTACCAAAGTTTGGATTTTCAGAAGGGTGTATTTCTCAAACTTTGGATATAACACATAATTAAGAAAGGTTCTAAAAAGAAAAAAAATACTTATTTACCTACATGTTTATGCACATTTTAAGTCTAGAATGTTAAGTTGCAGATGTTTTTCAACATATAAAAATGTAAAAGCTAAACATTATGATGAGAAATATGCCAATTATTCTTATATGAATGAGGATCAAGGAGAATTTTTATGATAAATATATGAAATGATGCCCAGAGCTCCATACATTAGATTCATTTTTATGGTAGACAAAAAAATAGTTTTCATCATATTGCAAAAAAGAAAAAAAAAAAAAAGAGAGAAACAAAATAAAGAATTGGGATATGAATATATTATCTTAAATTTCCCAACATACTGGTGAGTGTTCTGCAATAAACTATTAAATCAAAAACAATTTAAACATTTGTTTGCTGCTCAAGCACTGTCTATAATGCAACTATCTATAGTTCTTGGAAATATAATTTTGAGTGTATTTTAAATGTTGTATATATGTATAGATAGTGTATATTCACAGTGTCACATATGATTAAGTAAGCATTTCATTGTCCCTCCAACTAGTATTGATTTAAGTCAGTCCCAAACCTGTGTCCAATGTCATCCCATGTCTAAAACTAAACCCTAAGAAGGTCGATCTATGTATTATTTAGGTCAGTGTTCCCCAACCCAGTCCTCATGGACCACTAACAGTCCAGGATTTATGTATTTCCCTGTTTTATTCCAATGGAGACACTGACAAAACCTGGAGTGTTGGTGGTCCATGAGGACTGGGTTGGGGAACACTGATTTAGGGCACCAAATCTTTGAATGAATTCAGAATATTATATAAACCTATATGACCTGTATAAACCCAGAACCCACTGCATTAACCCCAAACTTACTTCATTACACCTTCATCCATCTCATTAAAACTCCAAATATGGTACATTAAAGTAGCACTGAAGCAAATCATGGAATTACATGTGGAGCCAACAATAAATGGGTACCAAAATTTTCAGGACCCATCTCAGATAGACCAGCATAGCAAAACCCATGCTTATAACAGATTCACATAGTGGGAGGAAGTTCACCGGTATAAAAAGAAGTGAAGGATGCTAAGGACACAGGCTACATTCACAGGATGCTAAAGAACTATTGAACCCCGGAAGTCCGAGTATTAAACGGACGAAACGCGTAGGGTTGGTGCTGTAAAGAGTTATTTTTTTATTTATTTTTTTTGAATGTTTTTTATTCATTTTCAAATAAGCATATACAAGTAGAATTCAGTGGACAACGAAATAGCATTTCTTCAGAAATTACACAGTGTGGAAGCGACAAGCAGTTCAATACATTCATAGACTCTCATGGTGACTTAGAAACTGATGGTAATTGCATATTACAGAGGGGCTATAATTAGTAGACTAATTTGTCCATCAGAGGCAGTACAGCGCCCATGCCTGAGTGGTGGCCACAGGACCGGTATGGTATCTAATATACGCGGTCGGGGAGTAGTCTGGACAAGTTATTTGTTTTTTATGTTTTGATTTTTTTATGTTGTATAATAAATGTATTTAATATCTCAACAAGTCGTCTCCTAACGTTTCTTGAGATCCAGCCAGAGACTACATTCTTTGAGATATGATGAGCTTTAATAACACTTGGATTTTGTAAGTGTAATAATTTTAAGTGTAATTCCTTGGTCATATGGTCTACACGTATTCTGCGTTTATTTTCACTCTCTTCTATATGCCCATTCGTATCTGAGGATATTTCCAGTCATTACACAGTATTTGATATGCCTACTATCCATTTAAATCTTGTGAGTGCAATCAAAAGCACACTATTTAAAGGTGTACTCACTTTATTACTCTATGAGGTTTTATTTTCTCCCACTGTAGATATTTTGTGTATTTATACTTTTAACCCCTTAAGGACACATGACATGTGTGACATGTCATGATTCCCTTTTATTCCAGAAGTTTGGTCCTTAAGGGGTTAAGGACCCGGAGGAGTCCTGTCTTATTCTTCTACAGTTTGAGGGGACTGTTATTTTGGGTAAACCCGATTTGTGGGGTCTTTTTACACTTTGTATTTATTTCACATGCTGTATCAAGGTGAAAGTTCTTTTGTATTACATTTGTTTCTTTTTCCTCCCACTTTCACCTGACATATAACTTGTAACAATATGAAAATGTTTCCAGATCAGAGATCAATGAGGGAAGCAAAATTCCAGTCTTTGTTCAATAACGCCAGAATAGAAGCACACCGTGATGTTACATAGTTACATAGCTAAAAAGAGACTTGTGTCTCAAGTTCAGCCTTCCTCACATTTGTCTTTTGCTGTTGATCCAAAAGAAGGCAAAAAAAAACCAGTTTGAAGCACAATTTTGCAACAAGCTCGGAAAAAAATTCCTTCTTGACCCCAGAATGGCAGTCAGATTTATCCTTGGATCAAGAAGTTATTACCACAAAAATGTGGTTAATAATATCAACAGCTTTTTTAATAGATTGGAAAAACTGTCAATGAGGGGGACTAGAAAATGGTGAGAGAGCTCCTTCCTGGAATCTTACTTAAAAGAAGGTTTGATTCCTAGAGGTTTAAGACTAGATAAAAATCCTGCAAATGGCTTAGAAAAATCTAGTTATGCTACACGCTGGGAATCAGCTCTGGAAAAATGTTCATCCATCCTAATGGAGATCATTATTGACGTTGAGAGAGAGAACCTGCAAGAAGTCCAAAAGGAGATTGAGACTCTAGCTGGTTCACATACGTTTGATAAACATACTCCAGATTTCATTAGGAAAGAAAAAGTGTTATCTGAAGGAATTGAAAAATTAGATGACAAAATAGCAGAAACCAAGAACAAGAAATATTTAAGAGATAAAGATGATAAGTCTAGTGGGCTCCATTTTATTAGAAATATAATGAACAGAACGACAACTATGAAAGACACTGGGAAGGTTGGAGGTATTCTAAACCGAAGTTAAGATCAGACAGAGGAAGTCTGAGGTTCTCAATGCACGTTCAGAAAGAAAGGAGTGAACATTTTAGATCTAGGGACACTCTAGACACACAAACTGGCACTGTCCATGTCCAACACGAACAAGCCAGAAAAGAACGAAGATTCAGACAAAATTCAGGCTCAAATAATACAATTATTCCATCTACATCTGAACATCATAAAAATGACACGTGATTTTTTAGAGAAGGGGCAAGACCCAAAAAGAGGGGAAATAACCAATTTTTTTCAACCGAGATCACACACATTAAATCACAGCAACAGGTTTGCCCCATTAGAGAGTCCCAATACACCAGGAAAAAGAAGGAGAACAAGTGACATGACAGAGGCTTAGATGAAGAGACCCTAGGTATTTTTAACATTTCAGATTGTCCCCTCACTATACAAGAAATCCACCTTTTACATAAGGGCCTTAAATTTGCCCCCAATGAACCGCCAAACTCATTTCAATTGTATGTTGACACACAGAAATGTATTAGGAAATTGTGCTTAAAAAGATTTTTTATTAAGAAAGAACTTGAAGTGCCATTAATTGCACCAGACGAGGGGTTAAAAAAAAACATTTCAAAATTTAAACCAAAGTCAACCTTTTTCCCGAACGACAAGGGTTCACAAATTGAAGCCTTTCAGAAGATGTTGAATAAAGATTTTGAAGAACTCTGTTATAACAGATTCAGTTGCATTTAACTTAAAACCTAGATATTCCACTGGTACCGGCAGCCAGGTGAGGCACAGCTAGGGATGCATAAACAAAATGGTTTAATTCCCATACAGCAGGGAATTGAGCAGAGAGACTACGGGTGCTTTATCTATATACCTAAACCATTTCATTAAGCTAACATTGATATAGTGCTTAGAGTATCATTTTAAGCATACTGCAGAAACAAACAGTGAATGTGTTCTATCTCTGTACATATTGTATAAAGGCACTATCTTTTTTGGAGAGAGAGAGAGAGAGAGATAGATAGATAGATAATATGCATTATATGTGAGTATGTGAAACTGGGATAAAACAATTAATCCCAGGTGTTTACTGTAACAGTGGCCCACTTTCAAATCTTGCACATGCATACCCAACTTTATCTTTTGGATCCAAAAACATGAATAAAAAGACCTCAGTATCCTACACAAGTGCACACAAATACACACTGCAATCAATTACAATCAACCACATGCAGAGAGTCACATGTAGTGACAAACATACATGCACGATTACAAATACTCATTCACAATCTCATATACAGACACACATCATGCATGCAAATTCACAGACACACTCAGATACACAGTCACACAAACACATACACAAACACTGATAAACACTTTAAGTCAACATACAGACACACACACAGATACATTCTCACAGCCACACATACAGACATGCACACACAAATACACAGTTACATATACAGATTCACACTTAGTGTCAAAGTATTGAGTTGTCATGCATAAACATGCTGGCCTGAATTTCTACATATACCTTAACCTAATTAACTGCAACTGTTGGACACTTTTCTGGGCTATTGATTTAACTGTTGTGAGATCACTAAGAAACAGCAAGACCAATATAGTTCACCTGGAAACGTACCAAAAATTTTTCCGGTTTGGCTACATTAGCCTAAATGTATGTATTTAAGTTAAAGGGAAACTATAGTGCCAGGAAAACAAAGTTATAGAAACTATAGTGCCCCCCCCCCCCCCCTCCTGCTCACCCTTCCCCATGGCCATGCTCGCATTAGTATTCCCCCGATAGGAATGCATGTATAATGCTTTTCTATTGGGTTTTACATGACGCTGGATGTCCTCATACATACATGAGGACATGTAGACAGCCACTAGAGGTAGCGTTTTCCCTCAAAGGTAATCATTGCTGTTTATTAAAAACTGTAATAATCACCTTTTGCAGAACGAAGGGACTTGGGACTATGAACTTCAATGATCTCAAGTGGTCTGGATGCCTATAGTGTCCCTTTAAGCACCCTTGAACTAACTGTATACTCTAAATACAGAATCCTCAATGGACACTGTGAGCACCAAAACAAGTTTAGCTTAATGAAGTATTATTCAATAGATAGAAAAAAAGCAATTTAACTCCTAAATGGCAGATAATTGAACAGTGTGACTGCAGGGGAATTATATATATATATATATATATATATATATATATATATATATATATATATACCAAAACTACTTTACTAAGCTAGAGATGTTTTGTTACGTAGAGTGTTCCAAAAATACGTATTATCTTAGCAGAGTCATACAGTGGCAAGTTTCCCTGAATACATTACTGAGATCAAATCAACATTCTCAAAATGTTTCTCCTGCTCCTTGTGATTTTTGAGTTTCTTTAACTTCACACAGTTGTGCTGCAAAATAAATTAGCTTAAAATCAATAAGTAATTTGTCAAGAAACCTTATAATATAACACCTTGAATTACAAATAAGAAAAAAAGAAACAGTTGCAGTTCCAGGTCTTATACACAGTACATTGTTATGCATTTTTAAGAGCATGAAAGCAGTGTTTGTAATGTTTATGGGTGATATAAATCCACAGAGAAATATTCATTAGAGAACCACTACTCATGACTTATCATGACAGGTTCACTTTATCTGCAATACCCCTTAAGCAGTGCATATATCATTTATAACAGAGATATATTATATATTTAAATTTTAGTTCAGCTATTAATCCTCTGTTTAGCTTCTCTTGACAACCTCCAGCTTTGTAGGTGTTGCACTAATACAATATCTACCCCCCTTCTTCCCTAAATTCCATTCCCCTCTGATACTATTGACCCTGTTTGGCTCTGCTTATAATTCATTCTCCATGGACCACGATACCATGAAATGATTACGTCAAAATGAAAAAGCACCTATGCACTCAAAGTGGTTCTAGTGACAAGACCTTTCATTGTTAAAGCAACATTTTGACTTTATAATTAAGCCTTCTAAGGTTCGATTTTAGAGTGGAAATGTTGCTCAAACAAATAAAAGTCTGCTCACTATAACCTTTTTTGAGTTTATATGTATGTTTTTGTGTTGACAGATTATATTTGCGTTTTGCCAACCCTGCCTAGTCACACCATGTTTTTTTTTTTTAATCATGTGTGTCACTTTCCTTGGAATTGATACCATACAATTATTAACAGGTGAGGGGAGGGACCTTATTTTTAAATATATTTTCTTAATATCTACACATTTGGTAGCATATCTGCATGCATAATACATAAATACATGTGGGTGCTCTTTTCTTAGTGCATGGGCTAGCATGTAGAAGCAAGGTATAATATAAATCTTTAAATATGAAGACAAATAGTAACATACATACCATGAAACCATAATGCCACACAACCTGTGTTCTTATCTATGCCAGCCTGTCGTGGAATTTGTTCTTCTTTAAACCAACGAATTATAATATCCCTTGAGATTGGACGAGATGGCCTTTCCCATGATTTCCTAAAAAGTAGAAAACAAACTGCTTAAACACAAGTACAAAAAAACCCTATAGGACAGTGATTTAGGGATTACCCAGTTGTGTCTAGGCGTTTTTAGGTAATCCCTAAATCCTGGGCTGGTAGGTATGCCTTGAGGGCTGCTTTGGAAACCACTGCTTTAGGATAATGCTATTCCTAAAAGCTCAGTCAGTCCACTAGTTTCTTTGTGCAATAAAGGGACACTATAGGCACCCAGACCAGGTCACCTCAATGAACTGGTCTGGTTGCATTGTTCCTGTCCCCTTATCCCTGCAATGTTTATATTGTTATATTCTTCTGGTGGCTGTCTACCAGAAGAGTGACTTCATGAAACACGTTGCATGAGGACGTCCAGCTTTAAGAATATCCCCTTAGGAAAACATTAACCCGGCCTGACCCTGTGCCAAAAAGCCTGACACTGGAGAAGAATGACTCAGCACCCAGGAAGATTGGTGCTAGAATCAGGCAAGTGAAAAATAAAAGTATCTATTTTTTAAACCTTTACATCGCGTAGAGGGGGGAGAGGGATACTACAGTTTTGCATTCCTAACACTATAGTGTTTCGTTAAAGTGTCTCTCTATTTATTAGGAAGGCCAACTGTTCCCCAAGCATAGCCGGGAGTCGTAAAATAGCTTTATTATATGTAGTATAGATATGCATATATTTAAACTAACATAATATATGTTGGAAAAAAACAACAAACTATTTAAGTCATTCATAATTCAGCTCATTACAATTCTGAGTTTAGTTAAACTCCCACAGTACAGTATTCACAAAAAAAACAATCAATCTATATTTATAAGTCATTCAAAGTATTGACCTACTTTAAATGAATTAGAAAACATGTTATGTTACAGTGGTTAGTGGTTAGTGTGAAACCTTAAAAAGCTAATCTTTTAAGATGTCACATGTGACACAGCACTACATGTGAATATTGACTATACCAGTGTAAGTGTCCATTTTAATTTGAATCAGTTTAAAGCTACTTTAAAAAATGCAATAATGTGGATGTTGCGCAACTCTTTGAGAAATGCTTATACACATATTACGTTGATTGTACATATTTCAGATTGTATTTCTCTCATCCAATGACAATTATACTTTGCAATAGTAAATGCACAGACAGTTATGAATACTAAAGTAACACAACAGTATAAAGTGCAATACTGAAAACTTACCCGACTGGCACGTGAAGTTTGAGGAGTGGATACACAGTGACATTTTCCTGACCTAGTTCTTGCCCATCAGGTAACATGGAACTCTGAAAAAGATTGCTAAGCCCAGCCACCTTTCCTTTCTGTATTGCTCGTAGAGACTGATGATGATATTCAGCGCGTGCCCGGCGTGCTTTATGCGTGCGATCTTCATCTGCTTCTTTAGATTTGCGTACTGTAAAACACACAACCATGGAAGAGATAATGTCATTCAAAAACAGAATTAGGCGGGGGAAATGGATAGCTTTATGACACGCAAGCAAGTGCTTTCGCAGTTCAAGGTAATGTAAAACAATGAATATTTTTTAAAAATCATTATCCCATTAAAAACTGGAACATCAGAAAACCAAAAATGCTTCTAAAATAATTTTAGAGACCTGTTGATATAAATGATAGGGTAAATTAATATTATCATGGAAGCATCAAATCTAAAAAAAAATAAAAAAAAAAATAGAATCTTTCAAATGTTACGCATTCCTTCCAACTAGATAGTGCTTCTCATGCCAAAGTTGAAATGTAACATCTGAGATGTATGCATAAACCGATAGCTAACCATGGATTTTGCTTTTACAAAATAGAATTCAGTTAGAATGTATAAATATTATGTGATAGAGCAATCTAATAATTTAATTTCATTGTCTTCTTCATGGAGTTCGTGGAGTCTCTCTGAACCCTTTGTTCTGCCCCTTCCACTAGTTCCTGTTGTCACACCTTGCTTTCAGGTAAACTAATGTACAGTATAACCTTGAATCCATGCTAGTACTTTAGTCACTAATGGAGTCAGTTATCAAATCACATTCGCTGAAGATTCAGAGATTAACAAAAATATAGATTAACAAAATATATATTTTTTTGTTTGAAAACTTAGAGCCTCAGAGGAGATATGATAACATTATACTAAATATATTTGGGGCCAATACAACCATTGTCTGGAAATCTATTCATAAACAGGACTATAATTAAAAAATTACTGGCATCTACGGAAGTTCAGATTGCAGAGGAGCAAATTGCAACACTGTGGCGGATTGACAATCTTAAAAAGGGTTTACTGTTCAATTAGTGGGTTTAGTGGGGGCAGGTAGTGGAGTGGGAGTGGGAGTGGGAATAGATAAACCAGCTGGGAAACAGACAGTTAGCGGGGTTACAGTTGGGGCGAGGTAGCAGAGGAGGTAGGAAGAGGAAGGGTGCTGCCAGTCCTGATTTTGTATACCCAAGCAGATTTGCCAACTTGAATGAATATATTTTGGGAGTACCAGCTCAGGAGTAGATGTGCTGGAGGAAGCTGCTCCTTCTAACAACCAGGAGAACAGTCCCTCTCGTATGGATGGGATTGAGGAAAGGCTAGACAGGTAATGGTGGTGAGGGATTCTATTATTAAAGAGAAGACAGGGTAATCTGCCACTCTGATCACATCAACCAGACAGTTTGTTGTCCTGGGGTTCTGTCCTGGATCCACTTTGCTCTAATCTATTTACAGTGGATCTCGAAGTGGACATTGAACGTAATTTGTCAGTGTTTGCAGTTGACAAAATTAGGTAAGAAAATACAGTCTGAATATCATATTGCCTCTCAACAGAAGGATTTGGATACATTGGGGGACTGGGTATGAAAGTATGAGCAGATGAGATTCAATACAGACAAATGCAAAGTGATGCATTTTGGAATAAGGAATACACAAGCCACTTACACATTAAATGGGGCCGATTTATGGATAACATTAAATTGCAATAACTTGGGAACAATTATAGATCAAAAACTAGGCAATAGTATGCAATCCCAGTCTGCCATTACAATATAATATTCAAAGTCATTATTGATATGTATGGAAACAGGTTGTTGATCCAAGGAGAAATCTGATTGCCATTATGGAGACAAGAAGGATTGTTATGCCTTTTTTGTAGCATCATTGTAAATGCTCACAATTGTTTGGTTTTTATTTGTCTTCTTTTAGACCAACAGCATAAAAGAATGGGCTTCATTGATGAACTTGGTGGACTTAAGTCTTTTTTAAACCTGGACAACACATAACAAATTTGTTTAATTTGATTCTCTTAATAATGTATTGATACTGAGATGATGATCAGATTACATTTCAGATTCACATAAAGCAGGAATACAAATAATTTCAAAAGGTTCATGAACTTTTTGTCACCATTGTTCGTTAATAGAAATAATTAAGTTAATTAAGAGCACCAGCTGCAGTGCGGGTAGTAAATGTTCAAACTTGTATATCTCCATTAAAGTTTTAATTATTCAGTGAATGTGTTATCACTGACAATCCTCACATCGAGCTTCAACAGTTTAGAATGTTTTCCTATCTCCTGACATTAATTAGGAGATAAGTTCCTGACCAAACTGAATTCAGAAGAGACCATCTCCCCTCATATAAGGAAATGCCAGATGCACACTATAGACAATGCTTGCAGACTTAAATATTATAAAACAAAAAACAAAAAAGATAAAACAGCAGGCCAGTTGTGGACTATACTGTACCCAATATTCAAAAGCAACCATACTCTTTTTATTTTTTATTAAGGTATGACGATTTTTGCTCTCTCCTGATCTTCAGTCCCACCAACTCTATTAAAATGATGCTCCGATGGCTTGGTCAACTAAGAAGCAAACAATTTAAATTAAGGATAAAAGTGTACGGGCATATGCTAATAAATAAATAGACACTGCAACTAATTTTACAAGGGTTATTAATATGTATTATAAAAAATAAAACTACAAATTGCAAAAATCCAAACGTTGTGTGGATTGTTCCATTATTCATTAATTGATTCATTATTAAGTCACTTAATACTGTCATGTTGAAAAATAAATAGAAAGAAGAGTACTTAACCATGTACCAACATATGTTTGGTGTAGTTTAGTGATTTCAGTGTTGGGCATTTTGTTTGTTTAACTTGATTTTACTCTGTGAACTTGTCAGGATCGGGACAGGGATCCAACACGCAGAGTACAAACAGTAGCCAGATACGTATACCGGACCTTAGAATGGCCGGACTAACGTAAGTGGTACAGTATAGAATGGTCAAAGACAAGCCGAGGTCGAGGGTAACAGAAGACAGGTAAGCGAGAGACAAGCCGAATCAAGGGTAACAGAGATAAGCAGAGTAAGGTAAACAAGCCGGGTCAAAACCAAAAGGGATAATAGAATACACAAGCACTGAGTGACTAGAACAAGCTAGAACCACGACAGGGCAATGAGCTAATGAACGAAGCTCTGTTAAATACCCTGTTCAGAGCAGTAACCACGCCTCCGAGGCGTCCTGATTGGTCCTGCAGCAATTGAGTGACAGGTCGTTCCGGAGGAATTTCCTGATGACAACTTCCTGCCTAGATGCTGTAAAAGGCAGTCACTCCCTCGCGGCCGGCCTTGCATGACCGGATAGACCGTGGGGAAGGGAGCCATCAGACCGTCTGGATGGAGGAACAGCTAAGTCTCTACCTCTTTCGGAGGTAGAGACCGCAGGTACCCTGACAGTACCCCCCCTCTCAGATACGCCCACCGGGCGGAATACACCAGGGCGAGAAGGGAATCGAGAGTGAAACGCCCTGCGGAGACGGGGAGCATGCACCTCCTCCTGAGGTACCCAACTTCTCTCCTCAGGACCATAACCCTTCCAATCGACCAGATATTGCAGCTTCCCCCGGGAGATTCGAGAATCAACGATGGAATTGACCTCATACTCCTCCTGACCCTCCACCTGAACTGAGCGGGGAGGGGCGATCGTGGAGGAGAACCTGTTACATATCAATGGTTTTAGCAAGGAAACATGAAATGAATTAGGAATGCGTAAGGCATTAGGCAACGCTAAACGATACGCAACTGGGTTAATTTGAGACAGTACCCTGTAAGGTCCAATATATCGAGGAGCAAACTTCATGGACGGCACTTTTAACCGAATGTTTCTAGTACTTAACCATACTCTATCGCCTGGAACAAACACCGGTGCTGCCCTTCTACGTTTGTCAGCGTGTTTTTTAACCAGCGTAGAATTGTGCAGCAGGATTTGTCGAGTTTGATCCCACAACTGTCTTAAATTGGCAACATGAACATCCACCGACGGTATCCCTTGAGAAGAAGACTCCGAAGGAAGGATGGAAGGATGAAAGCCATAATTCAAGAAAAAAGGGCTAGAATGCGTAGAATCACAAATGAGATTGTTATGTGCAAACTCCGCCCAAGGAATCAAACCGACCCAATCGTCCTGGTGTTCTGAAACGAAACAACGTAAATATTGTTCAACTTTTTGGTTAGTGCGTTCAGCAGCTCCGTTGGACTGAGGATGATAGGCAGAGGAGAAATTCAATTTGATGCCTAGTTGGGAGCAGAATGATCTCCAAAAACGGGAAACAAATTGGGAGCCTCTGTCAGAGACAATTTGGGAAGGTATCCCATGCAAACGGAAAATCTCCCTGGCGAATATCTCCGCTAATTCGGGCGAAGATGGGAGTTTAGGTAAGGGAATGAAGTGAGCCATTTTAGTAAATCTGTCTACCACAGTGAGGATGACAGTCTGCTTTTTAGAGATAGGCAAATCAACAATGAAGTCCATTGCCAGACAGGACCAAGGCTTTTCAGGAACCTCTAATGGGTGCAGAAATCCGCATGGAAGCGTATGGGGTAGCTTGGTCTTGGTACAAACTTCACATGCCCCGATGAATTCTTTAATATCCTTGCGTAAGTCAGGCCACCAAAAATCTTTAGAGACCAGCGCATAAGTCTTGCGGATGCCAGGATGCCCAGCCACCTTGCTGTTATGGAGATAGCGTATCACCTCCAGTTGGAGAGCGGCAGGAACGAAGTGTCGATCCCCAGGAGTCTGTTTGGGTGCCAAATGCTGAAACTTCATGATCTCAGAAAGCAATGGAGAGTGAATCCTGAGATTCGTGTTCGCGATGATATTCCCCTTAGGAACTATGGAGGACAGAAGTGGTTCAGTTATAGTGGATGGTTCATATTGACGAGACAAAGCATCGGCTTTAGAGTTCTTAGAACCAGGTCTATACGTAAGTACATAATTAAAGTGAGTGAGGAACAAAGCCCAGCGAGCCTGCCTGGCGGACAAGCGCTTAGCCTCCCCAATATAAGACAAGTTCTTATGATCCGTTAGGATAGTAACAGGGTGTAGTGTCCCTTCCAGTAAATGTCTCCACTCCTTTAAAGCCTTAATGACCGCTAACAGTTCCCTCTCCCCGATGTCATATCTGCTCTCAGGCCCAGAAATTTTTTTAGAGAAGAAACCACAAGGGTGTAACGGTTTATCCACCCCTAACCTTTGAGACAGAACAGCCCCAACTCCTGTCTCAGAAGCATCGACCTCGAGCAAGAAAGGCAGAGTCGTATCAGGATGAACTAGAATGGGAGCTGAGGCAAAAAGTTCCTTGAGAGTCTTAAAAGCACCAAGAGCTTCCTCAGACCAGAACTTAGTATCAGCCCCTTGTTTGGTCATATTGGTAATAGGCGCAATGATAGAGGAGTAACCCTTAATGAAGCGCCTATAGTAGTTGGAAAAACCAATAAACCTTTGGATAGCCTTGAGTCCTTTGGGCAAAGGCCAGTCTAAAATAGATTGGAGTTTACCAGGATCCATTTTAAAACCTTCCCCAGAAATCACGTACCCAAGAAAGTCTACCTGAGACTGATCAAAACTGCACTTCTCCAATTTGCAGTATAGACCATGTTGCAGAAGTTTGTGTAACACCTTTCTGACCTGTCTATGGTGAGTCTCAATCTCCTTAGAGTGTATTAGTATGTTGTCCAGGTAAACAATAACACAATCATGCTGAAACTCCCTAAGTACCTCATTAATCAACTCTTGAAATACTGCAGGAGCATTGCATAGTCCAAATGGCATAACAGTGTATTCGTAATGGCCATACCGGGTATTGAATGCCGTCATCCACTCGTGACCTTGCTGGATTCTCACCAAATTGTAAGCCCCTCTGAGATCTAACTTGGTGAAGATTTTGGAGCCCTTAAGACGATCAAATAACTCGGTAATCAGTGGGATGGGATAGGCGTTTCTGACAGTTATTTTATTCAAGCCTCGGTAATCGATACAAGGTCTCAGCGTGCCATCCTTCTTCTTAATGAAAAATAACCCCGCCCCGGCCGGAGAAGACGACCTCCTGATGAATCCCTTTTCTAAATTCTCCTGAATATACTCCTCTAGAACCGAGTTTTCCTGAACAGACAAAGGATATACATGGCCCCTCGGAGGCATAGTCCCGGGTAAAAGCTTAATTTTACAGTCAAATGACCTGTGTGGCGGCAAAGAATCGGCATTCTTCTTGTCAAACACTGCCCTTAAGTCTACGTAAAGGTCTGGTATTTGTCTTTCTGTGGACTGAGTAGGATTCTCCTGTATGTTAATATTAGCTAATGGAGAAACCTTGCACAAACACCGATCCTGGCAGCCCTGGCCCCACGAGAGTATCTCCCCTAACTCCCAATCAATAATAGGGTTATGTTCTTTCAACCATGGGTACCCCAGAACTATGGGAACGGAAGGAGACGAAATGAGCAGAAGAGATAAATTCTCCACGTGTAGGATACCAACATTTAACTCAATGGGTATGGTCTCACGAAAGATAACAGGGTCTAGTAGTGGTCTACCATCTATGGCCTCAACGGCCAAGGGTGTCTCCCTTAGCTGGGATGGGAAATTGTTTTTACTAGCAAAGGCTTGGTCGATAAAATTCTCAGCAGCACCGGAATCTATCAAAGCCATAGCCCTTACTACTTCCCTCCCGCAAGTTAAGGAAACTGGTAGCAGAAGCCTGTGATCTTTATAATTAGGAGTAGAGGACAAAATAGAAACACCCAAGGCCTGTCCTCTAGAGAGACTTAGGTGCGAGCGTTTCCCGGGCGGTTAGAACAGTTTGAGAGTAAATGACCCTTAGCTCCACAATACATACACAAACCCTCTCTTCTCCTGTACTGTCTTTCCTCCTCAGAGAGGCGGGTATACCCTATCTGCATAGGTTCAGGAAGCAAAGATACCGTGGAGTCAGGACTTGGAAAAGCGGGGGCTAACCTAAAAGAAGGTCTCCGGTTCCTCTCTCGAGTGTTCTGTCTCTCTCTTAAACGTTCATCTATACGAGAGATGAACGAAATTAAATCCTCTAAATTCTCAGGGAGTTCTCTGGTAGCAACCTCATCAAGGATTACTTCAGATAAGCCATTCAAAAATACATCCATATACGCCTGCTCATTCCACTTGACCTCTGACGCCAGAGACCTGAACTCTAGTGCATAATCCACCAGTGTTCGGTTCTCCTGTTTCAGACGCAACAGTAATCTGGCTGCATTAACCTTTCTACCTGGAGGGTCAAATGTTCTTCTAAAAGCAGCTACAAAGGCGTTATAGTTATAAACTAATGGGTTATCGTTCTACCATAATGGGTTGGCCCATCTCAGAGCTTTCTCAATAAGTAGGGTGATAATAAATCCTACCTTTGCCCTATCTGTAGGATAAGAGCGAGGTTGCAATTCAAAATGGATACTAATTTGGTTTAAGAAACCACGACACTTCTCAGGAGCCCCACCATAGCGTACTGGGGGGGTAATGCGAGAAGAAGCACCCACTGTGGCTACCTCTAGACCTGAACCGACAGGAGAAACAGGGGTATTACGTATCTCCTCTGGCGGGTTATTGGCACGAGATAATAGAGCCTGTAGCGCAAGCTCCATCTGATCCATTCTGTGATCCATGGCTTCAAACCTAGGATCAGGAGAAGCAAGCTGACTGTTTGTACTTGCAGGATCCATTGGCCCTGTCGTAATGTCAGGATCGGGACAGGGATCCAACACGCAGAGTACAAACAGTAGCCAGATACGTATACCGGACCTTAGAATGGCCGGACTAACGTAAGTGGTACAGTATAGAATGGTCAAAGACAAGCCGAGGTCGAGGGTAACAGAAGACAGGTAAGCGAGAGACAAGCCGAATCAAGGGTAACAGAGATAAGCAGAGTAAGGTAAACAAGCCGGGTCAAAACCAAAAGGGATAATAGAATACACAAGCACTGAGTGACTAGAACAAGCTAGAACCACGACAGGGCAATGAGCTAATGAACGAAGCTCTGTTAAATACCCTGTTCAGAGCAGTAACCACGCCTCCGAGGCGTCCTGATTGGTCCTGCAGCAATTGAGTGACAGGTCGTTCCGGAGGAATTTCCTGATGACAACTTCCTGCCTAGATGCTGTAAAAGGCAGTCACTCCCTCGCGGCCGGCCTTGCATGACCGGATAGACCGTGGGGAAGGGAGCCATCAGGCCGTCTGGATGGAGGAACAGCTAAGTCTCTACCTCTTTCGGAGGTAGAGACCGCAGGTACCCTGACAGAACTGTGCTTTCTTCATAAACAAAATAATTAAGTTGTATGTATTTTATATGTTCAGTTAACTGAACAAAAGTGCCAATAACATACATTTATCTTGTTATCCAAATACTGCTTAGATAATTTTGCAGCTACGTAGATAGAGGGGTTTGGAGTAAGATACTGCTACTGCTTTAAAATTAAATTATTAAATTATAATATTTACATGTTAAAAAGTAACATAGTAAATGTGCTTTAGTTTTTTTTGTGGTTTGGGATGAATGATTTCTTACTGGAAGAATTGCATTACTCTTGCACCAATAAAGCAGCTACAATTGTCATTGACCCTTTAATTTTACTAAAATTAAGTATAAACACTTTTATTTTCATGCATTTTGCAGAAGGAAATTTAGTTCATATAGCCTCACCAACTCTCATTTTTACTTTAGGAATTATTACCAGCCTGTAAAGGAACAACTTTCTCTGCTAAAAGCCACTAATCATTTATACAATTCCTGGAATTCTCTCACCTTCTGGTTTCAAACAGTACAGGAAGTTTAAATGGGGTCATATCATACCTACAGTCAGAGAGGAGGAGAACTAAATTTGGCTTTACAATTTCAATGTTAGCTCTACATTAGCATTCCAGAGATTGCTATATCAGTTTTAAATAATTTTATTTAAGAAATACATGATTTAACTGCAATGCTAGTAATCTCTTAATGATCCTTCCAAAATTATAAGCTAGGTATTTGTCCATTTTTTTATTCATCTTTTTTTTTTTCTCACACAATGTATGTGGGAAAAATAGCATTTTTGCTTTTATATTAATATTTCAGAACCAGTGTGAAATATTACAAGATAAAGAAAACTATATATTGACTAAAGCGTTTCATTTCCCAATTATATTTTTAATAATGGATAAATGAGTGAAAAATAAAAATTGCACAAATTTGCATAATTATTTTTTTTAACTTTGTCTACAAAGCAATCTATGCACACAATTGCACTTTAAATTTCATTAAATTTCTATCAATTCACACCTTAGTGGAGAACACTGCCTGAATAAAATGCTTTTTTGCTTAAATGTGGAGTCCTA
This sequence comes from Pelobates fuscus, assembly GCF_036172605.1. NCBI lineage: Eukaryota > Metazoa > Chordata > Amphibia > Anura > Pelobatidae > Pelobates > Pelobates fuscus. The sequence goes on along the minus strand of NC_086326.1, from coordinate 122,817,804 downwards.
TCACTTGGGTTTAGGAATACATTAAGAGAGCCACTTTACTGGAAGGAAATGAAGGATATAATCATAATTACTTACACTGTTCCTTCCACTCCTCCTCCTCATTTTCATTTTTTTGATTTTGCTGTTGGGCTATCTTGAGGCTCAGATATAGCTCTTTTGCACGCAGTTCCTCTCTCTGACGAATTTGCTCTTCTTCTTTTCTTCTCTCTTCATCTTCCCTTCTCTGTCTCAGAGATGAAAGAAATCATGCTTTGGGTTTTGTTTTATATTCTTTTCATAAAACAGTTACTTTCATTTCAATATTTCTGCACAATAAGATGTTTAACAGTTACTTAAATTATGCTGCAAATATGTTTCTTTTCAAATGTACATAAATTAACTTAATGCTAACATTCTGCATCTGGAATCCTTAACAGCTAGAGTAGTGAGGTCAAACAAACTATACCACCTAGAGTCTGGAATCTGGTGGCAGCAAGTATCATATATTTCATTCTGCTGCTAAAAAGGATCCACTGACTTGACCTGAATCTCTGTTTGGGTCAATCAAATTCTACAAAGGTCTAGAATATTGTAATTTTTAGATTAGAAGTCAGGTAGCAGAGCATCCACTTTCAGCTGATTGTCTTTAACATTAGTCTCCCCGATTTTCCCAAGAATATGCAAAAGGATGAAGCTTATCATAAATCACTTATGTGTTATAACTATCATCATGATAAACTAATGAGACAAAAAGTATTTGGTATATCATGGGTTTAAGTGTGTAGGTGCACAAAAATACCAAAATGATTCAATTCCCACTAAGAGTAATTTTTGAATAACACACTCTTGAATATAAGCAGCATGTAAAATCGTGATTATGATGGACGTAATCACAGCTCCGACAAGCAAAAGCAAGGTCACTCCCAGTATACAAATAGAGCAGTGTTCACAAGATATGTAATAAAAATGTCATGTTTTGTTTCCACTCCGTAGGATTTTATAAAATAATTAAGGTGAACTCACAATACCATCTAAGACGAAATGCCCCTGGGATGTAAAAAGGATGAGCAATAATACTGCACGTCTACGTGTTTCCTTCAAAACGTTTTTCAAAACATTTGTATTGTGCTCACTGGGCAGGCTAAATAGGCCCTTGCACCTGATCACATTCGACCCTTCAAATGACCTTCACAAAATAGGCACATGGGTCAAATGAGTGTGAAGAAATACAAGACAAATATATGTATAGCATAATGATAAAGGGCTTTAAAACAATACAGGACTTTTAACAAAGGGCATAATGATAAAGGGCTTTTAACAAACTAGCTGTAAAAAGAAGTTACATAAAATAGCAACATGGCTAATGATTACCTAAAAACAAGCTAAATCCAACCATGACCACACCTAAAATTACCAAAGCTATTAAAGCAACGTATTCTTGTTGCCAGTTCCTGGATTAGTTCTTTCAACGAAACTAAGCAAGAATCGAATCACGTGGCCATTATTTGCACATCCTGGCAAGATTAGCCAAACTTTCAGCTTGGCCGTGTACTAAATAATCAGTGTTTTGTCCATCACTAATTTTACTATTACTGCCCTGGAGTATGCTCATTCAATCATCCATTGAGGGTAACCTATATTGGCAAACCTAGCCTACAACGCATTTGTTTCTCTTTCAAATTGCATCTCATCTGAGCTGTTATGTTTACTCGTCAAAAACCGGCCTACCAGAATGCCCTTTTTTAGATGAAAAGGATGATAACTCTTAGCACACATCAGGGTATTCACATCAGTAGGTTTACAAACTACTACAAATTTCCCACCCTTAATTACAGTTAATACAATGGTAACATCCAAAAAGTTGATTTCTTTAAGGTCATATTCGATTGTACATTAACATCATTATGAATGGTGTACTCACAAAATAACATATGTGCCATACCAAAACATGAGAAGATCATCAATATAGTGTTTAAAAAAAAAAGCAAACATCACTCCTGAAGGGGTTCCCATAACCAAAGGCCAGAGACCCCTCCCACCAACCCATATAAAGGTTGGCATAGGACAGGGCAAATATAACCTCAATCAAAGTCCTGTGTCTCTGGAGATAAAAAAAATAAAATTGTGTTCTAATAAGTATGGAACTATACTCCAGATACATTTCTTTAGTACTGGACTATACCCACTGTAATGATCCAAATGATATTGTAATGCCAACAAACATTTGCCATGCGGAATAGACGAGTACAGTGAAACCACATCTAAGACAAACATATTGTCACTTTGGTAGGAGTGACTAGGGTTTTCAGATAATTTCTCCCTTTTTAGTTATTACGTATACTGCGCCCAAAAATCATACATACATAGGGCTTCAACAAGTACAATACTGAAAACCTCAAGATAAAAAAAGAGAAAATAACAGTGCAGTACAATAGGATGAGGTGCAAATAATGCAGATGGTAGCTATAGGAAAACCAGTCACATTTATTAGAGCTATATTAGAGCTCTGCTGTATTGTGCGTGGACAGTACAATCCCTGTCTAAGGATATATGATGGTATAAGTGATGCTGGTCCTCCAGATGTAAAATATACGCCATATATTTTTCTGTCTTAATATTACACAAGGTTTTGGGAATCCTTGTACTGTATACAGCAACCCTCACTAATTTATTGCACTATAGCGAGTGCCTATTACCTTTGTTCTTCTTTTTATTTATTGGTGTAAATTGTTGGTAATTTATATATATATATATATATATTTTATTATTATTTTTTTATTGCATACATTGTCACTATTTTTGTTCATAATAAAATGTCTTATTAAAGTCTGTCTTTGCCTGGTATACCGAAGAGACATATCAAAGATCATTGTGTTCTATAGATTAATGCTAAATTGTGTTTCAAGGTTTAAAGGGACACTCTATTGCTCGAATACAAAATAATCACTGTTTAGTAGCTCGACCCCAAATGAAAACATGCACTTTTTTTTAGCAAGTTAAAATGCTTTAGGGGTTCATAGTGCCTCTTTAATTTTGCTGAGGACTCCTCATTTTAAAATATCTTAGGTTGTGGCAGCTTTCTTGTAGTAATAGGGGTGAGTGGCACTAATGGATTTTTTTTTTTTTTTAATGTTTGGGTCTAATGAAATAGAAAGATTTTTTTCTTGTTGCGCCAACTGAACCACATGCTTGCCTTGTTCATGACACCTTTCTTTAGGGACAAATTAACACAGGGACTAATAGAACTGAAGCTCCATGCCCATGGAATAGGCCCATTTATTAAAAATAATTCTGTATTGTTTGTTTTTTTAGTTCCCCTCACATGCTCTTGCTTTGTGAAAAGGGAATTAGGTTTGGGAACTTAGGAGGATGCAGCGGAACAAGCACGTGCGAACTGTGCGAATGCTCTTGCCGCTTGGGTCTCTCTCACAGTGTGGCATGCTTCCTTTCTTCCACACTCACTACATCTACCTTTGCTCTGTCCCAGACTGCATAGCGGAAGTCAGGGCCAGACTGGGAATACATAGCAGGCCTGGAAAAAATGCATGCCAGCCCCATAAGTGATTGTGCCACATAGTATATATATATATAAATGACTCAATCATCTGAGGTAGCAATCATCTGCCATATTTTAAATGTTATAAACTAACATCAAACATGCTCACTACAGAGAAGCTCACTGACACACACTCACACACCGGACCACTACAGATCATGGACACAAACAACACATGTTGACTACAACCAAACTCACTAGTAGGCACATACACACACAAAGTCACTCTCAGTCATGAGCTGCTGGATATTTGAAGCTTGGGAGCACTGGGAGGTGATATTGCCATTGTCTATCCTTTTCCTGCCTGCAAGGTCAGCTTGTTGAAGATGGGGTGCAGAGCTTGATTGATTGCAGGGATGAAACAGAAGAGGGGCAGAAAAGCTGCTGGTTAATGTGAAGGGAGACTTACAGTGCTATCTCACTTCTCTAGTTGGCTGCTAACTTTGACGGTGTACCTCAGCTTTATCCTTAATTCCCTCAGACTGTCACAGTCTAAGAAACATAATTTAAATGGCATTGGGGCTGACTTCCCGGCCCCAGGTGCCACGCCCCACTTGTAAATGTTCCAATATCCAGTTTGCTATTCCTAGGAGCTTCTCCCTGCTAGTAAGAAGGAAAGCAGTGAACAAGTGAGAGCAGGCCAGAATGTTTAGAGCATGTGCATTATTAGATGTGTTCGCACTGACTGCATAGTTAACCCTTAGTTGACTGGTCTGCATGATTGAAAGCTAGCATGGCATGCATTCACGCCAGGTTGACTTACAATTGTTTGGGCATTATAACCCATTTTGAAGCTGGGTCCACAACTTTGGTCAGTCCCAGTGACTTGATTTGCATCACAAGCCCACCTCATTTTACCTTACTATACAAAATGCTGATGTTGGGTCTTTGGGTGGTTGATAGAAAAAAGTAAGACATTAGCATAGGGCGCTCATATTCTTATAAATGCATCCTGTGAATTTCTCTCCAGCTCCACCTCTACCAGACACAAGACACTTGTGAGGTATAACTGTTTTAGTTTTTGTGTGGATAAATTCTGTAATTAGTCCCATTATAATTGTCAGCACCAATCTCAATGGGTTCTTAATTCGTCCATGCCTATTTTGTATTATTTTTAACTGTCAGCTTCAGTATCAAGTCACGTCATGTTAAGATGCAGTTTTTTCCTTTATTAGGTAAGAGAATTTCAGTCCCATGCAGACAACAGTTATACAATTTCAGGATGCAGATTAAGACACAGATTTACAAATCTTGCAAATACAGAATCAAACATATATCAGCAGGAGAAATGTGTGTGTTGATTATACAAATTTACTTTATAAGATGGGCCAGAAATCCATTTTATGAAGTCATTCTTGCAGCACCACTCCTAGATTAAAGCATGTTCCACTCCCGTAATTCTATCAGCCCACCTTCTGTAGTTGTTCTATATCTCAGTCTGTTTAATATGAACTCTGGGCCAGGAGCTCTCCAGCATTTTATGGTAACATTTTAAAATAATGGAAAGAACATTAACAAATCTGAAGACGGTGCTGCTTTAGGAGCACATTAGTTCAACATGATTAACATGATTATAATGAACATTAAATGAGATTCTAATGATGTAAAGGTGTAAGGAATCATTGGGAAAGAAAGGGAGAGGGTGGGATGGCAGTTTTACGAGAACAGTGTGTGTATCATGTGGACTGCATTGTTGAAGCAATTAAGAGACACAAATAATTTGAGCAATGGTTATACCTGATGCCTCATCTCTATTCCATAACACCCACACTGCTAGGGGAACTGAAAAAGATAATATACAGGGAACAGAAATGCTGAATACCAGTCCAGATTATTTAATGAGTATGAAGCTACTAATATATTATAATGCCGTTTTTTCTTGAACTCTTCACTATTAGCAATTATTTTAGAAAATAATTAATAGTCTAGAGACTTTCAATAGTATTTCACTGATCTATAGCAGAATTTCTATTGTGAGAAGATCTACAGATGGAATCAAAGATGATTTTAAGATACTGAATTAGCAAACCGTTTTTAAAGATATATCCAATTGGTCATTCCGTTAGCAATGCAATTCAAATTGCACAAATGTAAAAAGTTTTGATTAAATTAGTATGTTCTAGGTCAGGGGTGGGGAACCTTCGGCTCTCCAGATGTTTTGGACTACACCTCCCATGATGCTTTGCCAGCATTATGTGTGTAAGAGCATTTAAGGGGGATGTAGTCCACAACATCTGGAGAGCCGAAGGTTGCCTTTCCCTGTACTAGGTAAACCTGTTTCCACATACATGTTCATGAGTCCCTGTTTTATAGAGTCAAATTGCATTTTGTTTACACATGGCTAAAAGTATTTAGCTGACATACTTTTAGAACTGCAATCCATCTAAATGACTTATGAAGTTCAAGATTTTTTAAAATGTAGCGATTAAATTCAACTATAATATTTGTTTACAAATTGGAATTTAAAGCTCGCACCCGCACATATTTGCTGCTTCTACTTTTATCATTTATATGTCAAGCAAATTATGCATTTTTTAAAAAAAATGTCCCAAGAGTTGTTGTCAACATAATTTCTTTAACTTCTGATTATAACCATCCCCCAGGGAAAATGTTGTATAAACATGATAATTCTTGCCTATACATTTTCTCTTTTCACATCACAAAGTGTAATACAGTGAGAGATCTACAGGGCAACTTACTAAAGTGAGAATTGTCAGGAATCCAAAGTGAATACAAAGTGAGTTTCAAATTTAAGGTCAAGATAGTCAAATTTAAAGGGACCCTATAGGCACCCAGTCCACTTCATCTCAGGTGCACTGTCACTCTCCCCCTTAGTTTTAGAGAAACTGAGACTGCCTCTAGGGGCTAGGGCAGGGGTCAAGTCCTGGGGAATAAAGTGTGGGAACTCACTCGAGTTCCACCCACACCCCACCACCAAAAAAAAAAAAAAACTTGTATGCATATATAAACACGTACACACACACTCAGGTGCACACATACACTTACAGACACACACGTACACTCACAAACACACAAAGACACACACAAACACAGGCACACACAAATTCACAGAGACACACATACACACACTCCCAGACACATACACACACTCACAGACACACACACACACAAATACACATAGATACACTCACAGACACACACAGACACACACACACACACACTCACTCCCAGACACATACACACACACACTCACTCCCAGACACATACACACACACTCACAGACACACACACACTCACTCCCAGACACATACACACACACTCACAGACACACACACACACTCCCAGACACATACACACACACACCAACACACACATACACTCCCAGACACACTCACTCACATACACACAACACACACACATATACACAAAAATTATTTTATAGATATATATTTTTTTTTAAATTAAAAATGTCCACCCATGTTCCAGCTGTATGTTCTTAGCTTCCAAATAATTTCCAAAAATGGAAACATTACAGATAATTGTCATTAAGCAAAGTTAACAGAATTTGCATTTCTAGAATTCATGGTGAACACCAAGATTTGATCATTTTCCAGAAAAGTTTAATGAGTGCTTAGTATATGCAAACTCTTTCTTACTTTCTAAGAAAAAACCTGACGTGTGCAGTTCGCTCACCAGGGTTACGTCACTTATCAAAGTATTCAAATGGATCTCTAACAGTTATTGAATGTTAAATTATTATTATTATCCAGGTTTTATGTCACTGTTGTATTTATAAAGGGTAAGCATGCAAGTCAATGTTCTTAAACTAATGTTGTTAATATTTTTAAGTGTTAAACAGCTCCTGAGGAGTTTGTGCAATAAAAGTGAAAATAATGAAAAAAAAAAAAATGTCCACCCAGCCTCCCTACCTGGAGAGCTGGCGTGGACCTGTCCCTGGGGTCCAGTGGGGCTTCAGTGCGGCCGGCTCTTGTCTCTCGCTGTCAGCCGCGGCGAGGGAGATGTGTCTTGTCTGCTCCCTCTCGCCGCGTGGGCTGTCTGCTGATGCCGGGAGCCGGAAATGACGTCATATTCCGGCTCCCAGCATCAGCAAACGGCGCGGCGAGAGGGAGCAGAGAGAACACAGCTCCCTCGCCGCGGCTGACAGCGAGAGACAAGAGCCGGCCGGGGGGGATCCTTCAGATGGCCATCAGGCCACCTCTTGGGCCCCCCATGACAGGGGGAACACAGGGGCATTTGGGGGCGGCATTTTTTGCCGCCCCCTGAGTGCCTGCAGGACCACAAACGGGAACGGCGTTCCTGCTCTAAAAAAAGTGCAGGAACGCCGTTCCCACGCGTTCCTGCAGGACTCGAGCCCTGGGCTAGGGAGGCCACTAGGTTGAGGAACACATTAGTGTTTAGAATACATTGTTTGTATTCCTAACACTAAAATGTTAATTTAAGGTCAAAGAAACCACAGTGCATATAACATATAATAAATCTGTATCATATTACCTTGTGTACCTTGCCATTTGCCAATCAAGCAACTTCTTCAGTTGAGCTTATATTTTATTTTATTTATTTATAAAATATTTTACCAGGAAAGATACATTGAGATTTCTCTCATTTTCAAGTGCCTATGTCCTGCTATAATATTATATAAGATATCAATGTGCTTTTTTCCAATTCATAGGGTCATAACTTCCCAATAAATATTATTATCATTCTATACTAGTTGTTTACATAAAATTTTAGCATAATTTTTCAAAGTAATGAAAAAAATCGACTTTACCATGAAATGTTTGTATAGTTAAACGTGTGATCTCTGTTTACACATTCACAAACACATTACATTTCAGTTTAAGTGAACTGCTGTACCTTTCCAAATTTACTTCTTGTATCGTACAATTGTTGCAAACATCTTTTTAAATCTAAGGGTCAGGGTGCTAAATTATTCTTTTAACTCTCATCAAGAGGGGAGAAAATACCTCTCTCGACATCTAACATTTAGTGTCTGCTTACTATGCATTGTTTTAATTTGTACGTCCCTATCTAAACTGCTAGCACGTATTATATTAACAGGTCATAAGATCAATAAAATGTGCAGATCAGCAAGTTTTTTCTTCAGCCTAATTTGAATACCTCTGCTCCTTGAGATAGATGACTATAGTTTTGCCTTTACATCAGCAGCTCAAAAGCTTACAATATCTACTACTGAATATTAAACTCTCTTACCTGTATTTAAGCAACATGATTATTTCTTCATTAAAGGGACTCTATAGGCACCCAGCCAACTTCATCTCAGGTGCTATACCCATGTCTTTTTAACACTGCAACTAAAATTACTGCGGTTTAGTAGATATGGCAATGTTTACATTGCAGAGTTAACATGCCACTAGAGGTGCTTCCACCCCAATAACCAAATTAAACGCAACTAAGCATCCAGAAGGACTCGTAGAGACTATTTGGTTAGCACAGAATGGAATTTTGCTGCGCATGTGCGCATTTCCCTTTGGGAAAACATCCCTGCAATCAGTGAAGTCAGTGCCAGGACTACTGCCAGTGCACACAAGTATACCACTGCTTTCAAATTACAAAAGTACATAAAAACACACTACACTACAGTGTGGCTGCACTGGGGCACAAATGCTAAGGGGGCCCATACGGTGGGCTTGCACATGTGCATCTTAACAGCATTCCAGAGCCCCTGTAATAATGTAATGGCAGCGCTGGAGGAAGTGAGAGTCTGTCACTTCCTCTCAGCTATCACAGAGCCACACAGGAATAGAAAACAGAGAAGAGGGGGTGCAGTTTTAGAGAGGGTCTGACTCCCAATAGCTTTAGCCAGCCAATTGGCCCTAGGGAAGCCACCTGCCTGCACGCAAAAGGTGGATTAAATGTGGATTAAATTTTGCATGTGTGTCTGTTTGTGTGTATCTGTATGTCTGTGTATCTATGTGTGTGTCTGTCCGCGTATCTAGGTGTCTGTATATCTATCTGTATCTGTGTGTATTTGTACCTATCTGTGTGTTTGTATGTGTGTCTGTGTATCTGTATGTGTGTCAGTGTGTGCCGTATGCTTGTATTTGCACCTGCATGTGTGTCTGCATGTGTCTATTTGTATCTGTAAGTATGTCAGTGTGTGCCCATGTGTATCAGTGTTTGTATCTGTATTAGTGTCATTCTGTTATCTGAATGTGTGTCATTCTGGGTATCTGGGTATCATTTTGTGTGTCTGTGTATCTCATGTGTGTATGTGTATCCCATGTGTGTATGAGTATATGCATGTGTGTATGAGTATATGCATGTGTGTATGTATCTGTGTGTCTATACACTACACACAAATACACCCCTGCATTCAAATGTCAACTCTACATACAGATACAACCCTACATTTTAAGGTAAATGCTACACAAACGTAAACCACTGCTTTCAAATTATAACAGTACATAAAAACACACTACATTACACACACATACACCCTACATTCACACACATACTCTGGATAAAAACCTGCCTACATTCAGTGCCGGACTGGGGATACAAAGCAGCCCTGGAAACATAGTATGTATTTATATATGACTCAATCATCTGGGGTGGCAAGACATAGCCCCTTACATAACATTGGTCAATATATATACAATATATATATATATGTTTTTTCTAATATAAAATATTCCTTTCAGAGTTAAACATTTAATTATACAGTAAGCACACTCACATGCAGACACAGACAATCTCACTGACATACGCAAGCTCATTGATACACAGCATCATAGACAAACAATCTCACTGATATATATAAGCTAATTGACATAAATACACAAGTTTACAGATGCACACAAATAGGCCCACTGACAGACAATCTCACTGACATGCACAGACAAGCTTATTGGCATACACACACACACATGTAGTACAGACAAACTCTGACACGCACAAGCTTACTACAGACAAGCTCTGACATGCACAAGCTTACTACAGACAAACTCACACACACACAAGCTCACTCACTAGAATGCACACACACACACACACACACACACACACACACAAGCTCACTCACTAGCAGGCACACACACAGGCTCTCTCACTAGCAGACATATACACACACACACACACAAGCTATCTCACTAGCAGGCACACACACACACACACAAGCTCTCTCACTAGCAGGCACACACACACACACTAGCAGACACACACACAGACAAGCTCACTCACTAGAAGGCACACACACACACACACACACACACAAGCTCTCTCACTAGCAGGCACACACACACACAAGCTCTCTCACTAGCAGACACACACACACAGACAAGCTCACTCACAGACAAGCCCCCTCAGCACCGGGCCGCGCCCAGAAGAGCCCTGTCACAGTATGGCAGAGCAGGCACCTTCTTACCTTGATGACAGGTGCCTGCTCTGCCATCAAATTCCGGTGACCGGAGGAGAGGGAGGAAGAAGAAGGCGGCGAGGGAGGCTGTTCTTGCAGCCTCTCACATCTCCCTCACGTGCCCTCTGTGATGCCGTGAGCCGGAATATGACGTCATTCTGGCCCCGGCATACTAAACAGCAGGCGGGAGGAGTGAGGAGCTGCCCCACACTGGATCCTAGGGAGGTGAGTGTTTAAGTGTTTGTCAGTGAGTGTGTGTGTGTGTCACTGAGTGTCTGCCTGTGTGTGTGTGTCATTGAGTGTCTGTGTCTGTCAGTGAGTGTCTGTGTGTCTGTCAGTGAGTGAGTGTATGTCTGTCACTGATTGTCTGTCTGTGTGTGTGTGTCGGTCTGTCTCTCAGTGAGTGAGTGTATGAGTATACAGTCTGTCAGTGAATGTGTGTGTCTGTCAGTGACTGTGTGTGTCTGTCACTGAGTGAGTGTATATCTGTCAGTGAGTGTGTGTGTCAGTGAGTGAGTGTATGTCTGTCAGTGAGTGTCTGTGTGAGTGTGTATGTCGGTGAGTGAATGTCTTTCAGTGAGTGTGTGTGTCTGTCAGTGAGTGAGTATGTCACTGAGTGTCTGTCTGTGTGTGTGTGTGTGTCTGTCTCTCAGTGAGTGAGTATATGTCTGTCAGTGAGTGCGTGTGTGTGTGTCAGTGAGTGAGTATATGTCTGTCAGTGAATGTGTGTGTCTGTCAGTGACTGAGTGAGTGTGTATCTGTCAGTGAGTGTGTGTGTGTGTGTATGTGTGTTAGTGAGTGAGTGTATGTCTGTCAGTGTCTGTGTGAGTGTGTATGTCAGTGAGTGAATGTCTGTCAGTGAGTGTGTGTGTATGTCTCTCAGCAAGTGTCTGTGTGTGTTTGTCAGTGAGTGAGTATATGCATGTCAGTGTGTGTGTTTGTCTGTCATTGAGTGAGTGTATGTCTGTCAGTGAGTCTGTGTGTATGTCTGTCAGTGAGTGTCTGTGTGTGTGTCTGTCAGTGATTGAGTGTATATGTCTGTCGGTGAGTTTCTGTGTGCGTGTGTCAGTAAGTGAGTGTATATGTGTCAGCGTGTGTGTGTCTGTCATTGAGTGAGTGTATGTCTGTCACTGAGTGAGTGTGTATGTCTGTCAGTGAGTCCGTGTGTATGTCTGTCAGTGAGTTTCTGTGTGTGTGTGTCAGTAAGTGAGTGTATATGTGTCAGCGTGTGTGTGTCTGTCAGTGAGTGACATGAAGGGGCGGCAAAATGGATCTTTGCCTAGGATGGCAAAAATCCTTGCACCGGCCCTGGACACAGACAAGCTCACTCACTAGCAGGCATACACACACACACACACACAAGCTCATTTACACACACACACACACAAGCAGGCACACACACACAGACAAGCTCACTCACTAGCAGGCAAACACACACACACACAGACAAGCTCACTCACTAGCAGACACACACACACAGACAAGCTCACTCACTAGCAGACACACACACATAGACGAGCTCACTCACTAGCAGGCAAACACACACACACACACAGACAAGCTCACCCAATAGCAGACACACACACACAGACAAGCTCACTCGCTAGCAGGCACACACACACATACAAGCTCACTCCCTAGCAGGCACACACACACATACAAGCTCACTCCCTAGCAGGCACACACACACAGACAAGCTCACCCCCTAGCAGACACACACACACACACACACACAGACAAGCTCACTCACTAGCAGACACACACACATAGACGAGCTCACTCACTAGCAGGCAAACACACACACACACAGACAAGCTCACCCAATAGCAGACACACACACACAGACAAGCTCACTCGCTAGCAGGCACACACACACATACAAGCTCACTCCCTAGCAGGCACACACACACAGACAAGCTCACCCCCTAGCAGACACACACACACACACACACACACACACAGACAAGCTCACTCCCTAGCAGACACACACACACACACAGACAAGCTCACTCACTAGTAGACACACACACACAGACAAACTCACTCCCTAGCAGACACACACACACAGACAAGCTCACTCCCTAGCAAACACACACACACACACACACACACAGACAAGCTCACTCACTAGCAGACACACACACACACACAGACAAGCTCACTCACTAGCAGACACACACACACCGACAAGCTCACTCACTAGCAGACACACACACACACACACAGACAAGCTCACTCACTAGCAGACACACACACACAATGACTGTTATGGCTGAAGCTTACCTGGTAGGTAAAGTTCCCATTTTGTAGCCTCTTCCTTCTGGCGAGCAATGTGTGTGGGGGCGGGGCTTATGCAAGGGAGGTGGAGCTATGTTCAGGAGGCGTGGCTTGTGTGCGGAGACGTGGCTACAGCCGAAATTAAGGTAAATTGCGCTGGGAGACTGACAGGCCTGTCAGACCGGCCCCAGTTGCCGCGGGCCACCGGGAATTTTCCCGGTATCCCGGTGGGCCAGTCCAGCCCTGCTTACATTTAAACACACAAGCATGCTCTTGCCTATTAGGAGTCCCATTGGGACTTCAGATATATGCTAGTGCAACCCGAGAAGTGACTGCAGGTGGTGAGGGGTAATCCTCAATTTACATATTGCAGCACTTAGAGGAAGTGATCTGAGATCACTTTATCTCAACACTTTATTGGGAATCTGCACAAGAGTAAAGCAGTCTGCAGCAGCTGTCGCAGCTCCCGCCATTGACTTGTACCTGGCCAGCCCAGTTCCCATTGGACCCCAGGGAAGCCACACACACTGTAAGATATACACAGAGATGCAGATGCATAAAAATACTACCAACAGTCCATACACAAACACACACACACACATACACAGTTCCCACAAACACAACTGATAATCCACATGTGTGCACACAATCCCACAAGCAGCTTCTCACACACAATTCCACAAGCAGCCCCTATATACAACCCACATTAGTAGGTATCATACACAATACCATAAACTACTCATGAACATATACAATATAACAGCCCACATACACACAAATCCATCATTACAAAGCAACTGCAGCACCATAAATAACACAAGAACAATATGACAACATACACACCTCAATTAAAAAAAAAATAGGACTGGCATGCAAAGGGACTTCAAGATCTTGTTTTGGCATAGTGTTATTAAAGGGACACTATAGTCACCAGAACAACTACAGCTTATTGTATTTGTTCTAGTGAGTATAATCATTGCCTTCCATCTTTTTGCAGTAAACACTGTATTTTCAGAGAAAAGGCAGTGTTTACATTAGAGCCTAGGGATACATCCACTGGCCACTCCTCAGATGGCTGCTAGAGGTACTTCCCGGGGCATTGCTGCATAGTGTGCAGCATTGACATTTAGTTTCTATACTTTCTGTTAATCTGGTGGAATCTAAGGCTTGTTTATATTTATGAATCCTACCTAACTGCAATGTAGTCAATGTGAGAGAAGACTGAAAATTCCATCAGCAGAGATTTTTGCATATAATTTATAGTCAACATTTAACAGTGAAATTATTTAAATGTTTGGACATGATGTTGGAGGGTTTCTTATTTTTAGGAGAGTTATTATTAAAATCTGAGGACTCAAACACTCAAAAAATGATCTAATTTGGGGTCTAGCAGTTCTCTAAAAAGTGTTTTTTCTCTGGTCTGGCTTCAGCAAAGTCTTTGAACTATAGCAGGGCAGGATTTGTAAGTTATATATGGATTCACAGTAAGTGGCAAAATTCTTATAAGTATGTTTCAAGCTGAGTATTTTGATGCATTGCTGCCATGTCTGATATGATGTCATGCCATTCAAGGACAAGTGTTAATGAAGAGTAAATCTGCTTAACTTCAGTTTTCAAAGGTACTTAAACGATATACATGCTATTTTCTTCCACCTGCAGGGCATTAAGCTCATTTTGAATTTTCTACCAAATATACAATTTATTGAGGTTATCCATAATATCTAATTGAAGAGTGTGCTTAAATTTTTTCAACTTGGGCCGTTGCATACACCTTTTTTTTTTTATCTGCCGGTGTGTGTCTGTGTGTCAAGGTGTGTTATCTGTGTGTGTGTGTGTGTGTATGTATCTGACACACAGATACACACACTGGCACATAGTGGCACACAGATACACAAACCTTGTCACACAGTGTCTATCTGTGTGTGTGTGTGAATCTGTGTGTCAAGGTGTGTGTATCTGTGTTTTTATGTGCTAGTGTGTGTATCTGTGTGTCACTGTATATGTATCTGACACACAGATACACACACTGGCACAAAGTGGCACACAGATACACAAACCTTGTCACACAGTGTCTATCTGTGTGTGTGTGTGTGTGTGAATCTGTGTGTCAAAGTGTGTGTATCTGTGTTTTTATGTGCTAGTGTGTGTATCTGTGTGTCACTGTATATGAATATGACACACAGATACACACACTGGCACATAGTGGCACACAGATACACACACCTTGATAAACCGATACACACACCTTGACACACAGTGTGCATCTGTATCTGTATGTGTGTATGTATCTGTGTGTCAAAGTGTGTGTATCTGTGTTTGTGTGTGCCGGTGTGTGTATATCTGTGTGTGCATATGTATCTGACACACAAATACACACACTGGCACACAGATACACACACTGGCACACACCTTGACACCAGTGGAGTACACACAACCCATGGGGCCGGTGCGAAAACTGATCCGTGGCGCTTACTCTGCGCGGGCTAGGGCTGCAACACATGGCGGGGGGCATTTGGTCACAGGGGTCGCAGGGCTGAGACCCCTGTGACCGTGGTATGTACGCCAGTGCATGCAGATACACATACACTTAAAGGACCACTACAGACACCCAGATCACATCAGCTCAATGAAGTGGTCTGGGTGCCAGGTCCCTCTAGTTTTAACCCTGCAGCTGAAAACATAGCAGTTTCAGAGAAACTGCTATGTTTCACTGAGGGTTAATCCAGCCTCTAGTGGCTGTCTCATTGACAGCCGCTAGAGGAGCTTCCGCGATTCTCACTTTGAAAATCACAGAGTAATTGAGTAATTGAGTAATGCTTTCCTATGGGCGGTTTGAATGCACGTGCGGCTCTTGCCATGCATGCGCATTCGGAGCTGAGAGGCGGATCGGGGCGGAGAGATCCCCAACGCCAAGGGAATCTGGAGAAAGGTAAGGTAAGACACATACACTCTCACGACCAGATGCATACACACTAGCTAACAGACACACACATTTACTGACAGACACACACTCAGTGACAGACATATATACACACTCAGTGACAGACATATATACACACTCACTGACAGACAGACACCCTCACTCACTTAACACACACACACACACACACTCTAACACTCACACTCTAACACTCACACTCTCACACACTAACACTCACACTCTAACACTCACACACACTAACACACACACACACACACACTCTAACACACACACAATCTAACACACACACACAATCTAACACACACACACACACTCTAACACACACACACACACACACACACACACTTTTTAAAAAAATGTAATCCCCTAGCCTCCCTACCTTTGGGAGAGCTGAGGCAGGCAGGCTGGCGGGTGTGCGAGGGAGCATTCTCCCCTGAGTGCTTCCTGTTCAGCTCCCTCGCACGCCGCGTATTGATGCCGGAGCCGGAAGATGACGTCACAGTGGCATACATACTGGGTCGCAGGGCGTCCGGGCCCCCTGGGTCACAGGGCGTCCGGGCCCCCTGCAACCTCGGTATGTACGCCACTGCTTGACACACAGTGTATATGTGTGTGTGTGTGAGTGTATGCATCTGTGTGTCAAGGTGTGTGTTTCTATGTATCAAAGTGTGTATATCTGTGTTTGTATGTGCTGTTGTGTGTCAAGGTATCTGTGTTGTATGTGCCAGTGTGTGCATTTGTATCGGTGTGTATCTGTGTGTGCGTATGTATCTGACACACAGATACACAAACTGGCACATAGTGGCACAAAGATACACACCTTGACACACAGATACACACACCTTGACACACAGATACACGCACCGTGGCACAAAGTGTGTGCGTGTGTGTATGTATTTGTGTGTCAAGGTGTGTGTATCTATGTGTCAGTGTGTGTATCTGTGTTTGTATGTGCCGGTGTGTGTCAAAGTGTGTATCTGCATGTCAGTGTATATATGTGTGTGTGTGTGTATGTCACACACTGACACATACAAACACAGATACACAGACCTTGACACACACCGGCACATACAAACACAGATACACAGATATACACACCAATACACACACACTGGCACATACACACACCTTGACACACATATACACAAACTGGCACATACACACGAAGATTCACACAGATTGGGAGATACACACACTGATACAGACAGATACACATACACATACACACGTTTAAATCTGCTGTTTACTTACCTTTTTTCCTGCAGAAGGATCTTCAGTGCTCCTGAGGTTGGTGTGCTGCTCCCTCTCCCCCTTCAGTCGGCACGCTCTGTCTGGGAGGAAGTGCTGTCACTTCCTCCAAGCATCCAATACCACAGGGGTCTGGTTGCGGTTTTAGATGACCGTGGCGACTGACCAGATCATTGTTTAGCGATACCCATCAGGTGGCCCTTAATGCTTGAGCAACCCGATGGGCAAATCGCTGTGGAACCCCAATTTTGTTCCGCGGAACACCAATTAGGAAATGCTGGTTTAGAGGAAGGTCTTTGTTATTCAAGCTGTTATTCAACAATCAAACAAGTTTCTACATCTCTTAAGGGAAATTTGCTCAGAGATGGTAAAAAGATTTATGTTGTGCTGGTACATATCTTCTTGTCTACAGAACAATCTTCCTCAAGTGCAGCAAGTGATTAACGTATTAAATTCTAATCTAATTATTATTATTGGTATTTATATAGTGCCAACTTATTCTGCAGTGCTTTACAATATTATGAAAGGAGACTTTAAACAATAAGAGGGACAATTACAAAATGATACAGTAACAATAGGTTGATGAGAGCCTTTCTCAGACGAACTTATAGTCTAATGGCTAATACATATGTGTAAAGCAATATTTGTAGTCTTTACTGAATCATTATATAATTTCAATTAATCCAATAGACAAACTTTAGTCATTTACTATACACATTGAATACATCAATTTTTTCAGCAGTTTGTCTACATGTCTGCTGGTTCAAATTTGGATTATAAACATTTTTCAATAATGTAGTCCACCATATTAATGTAAGATCCTCTGATTAAACATGCATTCATGTCATATTTAACAAAATGTGATGAGTATTGAAGGTTTATGCAGAATAGGACTGCTGTCCCAGCCAATTCCGTCTTTTATAGATTGAAACACTGTTTGGTAAGATTTATATTATAGTTAAAGGTTTTGGCCCTAACCAAATGGCCACTCCTCATATGGCTACTGGAGGTGCTTCCTGGGGCAGTACCTCTAACTTCTGTATGAAGACACTGATATTTCCTCATAGAGATGTATTGATTCAATGCATCTTCATGAGGAGATGCTGATTCCCCTGGGCTGTGTTTTGCTTGTGCTGGCTCTGCCCCTGACCTGCCCCTTGACAGTCTTAGCCAATCATATGGGAAAGCATTGTGATTGGCTCAAATACTTATTTTGATGTCAGCCAGCAGCAACAGACTGAATTAAAAGTAAAATGTTACTATATTTAGGGGAGAAAAGGGGGCAGGCAGAGGGAGGGATGGTGGTTTAATACTATAAGGTCAGGAATACATGTTTGTGTTCCTGACCCCATGGTATCCCTTTAAAGAAATGCACTAACCTGGATCTTAAAATTATTCAGGCAGTGACACAGCTTATATTACATTACCGTCAGCCCCATTCAAGATTTATTATCCTTCCATTAAATATGTTTCATTTTTTTTCCATTCCCAGCCTCCCCAGTAGAAATCATTGATGAAGGTTAGCAAAAAAGAGTTGGGATTTGTTTGATGTGCATTGTAACACACCATACAAATAGCCTCTCTTTGACATGTTCAAACAGCGGCTGGCTTTACAATTGCGTTCATTTATGCAAACTACTGCATAACTGTGGATTACGTTAGTGCTATACAATTTACAATATTAACTGAGATCAATAAAATTCATGTTCTTGGTCCTTTACAGTGCTTCTCGTAGAGACGCATTGGTAACCTTTACATAATCAAGGGTCATGGTCTATGCACCAAATCGACTTCATTGAGATAAAGTGGTTTTGGTGTTTAGATAGTCTTTTCAATAAATTCCAGGCATTTAGAAGGTTTTAACCCTCAGAAAAACATTAGCTAAAAAGTACCACTGTTCCAGTGCTGGGCTCAATTTCTCACTGGAGCCTGATCTTCCTCCACTGACATCATGTGTGGGAGGGGAATGAAGGTCAGGGAGGGCAGAATGAGGGGAAAACATTGGTTGCTCAGACGTGGAAGCCATGCCACCATTGGCCGTCTGGCACTAGCATGCTGTGCTTGCTGTGTCAGATGCATAATTTGCACAGAGGCAGCTTAAAAATGTTTCGGAATAATATACTGACAAAAATCTTGAGGAGAAAAGGAAAGAAGAGCCATTTTATAAAGTCAATGCCTTCTGTTATATGTCTCACTGCATGCCATCTGTTACATTATTATTTTTATTTCACATTTTTAGACTATTGTAGCAGTAGTGTCTTCTATCATATGACTGTAACAAGAATATACCCCAACACGCAGGATTCAGCTAAACAGAAGACAACACAGAGGGGAGATACATCTACCGGACCTTAGAGTGTCCGGACTCGACGTTTATAGGAGAAGTATAGAGTCAGGAACGATCCGAGGTCAAGGGCACAAAGAGACAGCGTAAACTAGGACTAGCTGGGGTCTGGTACACAGTAAACAGCAAGCCGGCAAACAGAACAGATAAGGATAAAGAGATAACGTAGTCAGAAAACAAAGCCAATGTCAAGTACGAAGGAACACAACTGAACACAACAAGCGCTAAAGGGAACTGAAACAGAAACCACGATAGGGCAAGGAACCAAGGGAAAAAGGTGAGTATAAATAACTAAACATCTATTTTAATTGGTCCCTGTCATCTCCACGCTCCCGAAAGGTAAGTGTATGGGGAGTGTGGCATGACAGGGACTGTCCCTTTAAGAGCGCGCCCAAGACCCGCGGCGCGCTCTTAGAGTCAGGCGGGACACGTGACCGCTTCTCGCGGTCACTGCCCGCCTTCCTGTTCCTGCCTTCGGATGAGCCGCGCGCGGCTCGTGCAGCAGCAGGACCGCGCGCGGCTCGAACAGAGGACCCCGGCCGGCCCCTGGAAAGGGTAAGTACCGCTACAATGACATCGTTATTTAATCAGATAAAAAAAAAAATGGTGGCATCGTGGATTTTAGAAAATGTGAAATAAGAAAAAGGTTAGTTTGTATATCAGAGGTATAAACTATCTCTTGCCACTAAATGTATGTTAAACCAAAGGGTTAATATTCGATTTGGAAATAATAAATTTTGCAAGCAAGTTATCAATTAAAGACAATCAACAATTAACTGATCAAAATATTTGAATTGGCTGCCCTCAGGGCTATTGGTAAATTTAGAAGTGAACATGTTCAAATGAATCCAGATTGAACTGCAGTCTTCCAGATGTTGTTACACTAACCACTCCCATAACTCTCTGCAAGCATTTTGTAGCCTTTTATAATATAGAGGTTTAACAACCTTTTCCTGAACAATCAGCAGAAAGCTGCTGGAGTTAGGAGTGAAACACAAACAACCATTTTTATGGGAAAATGACATGAGCAAATTTCTTTCTGTAGCCTTCATAAAAGAGCAAGTTAGAAAAGTAGTATTGATGTTGGGGTTAATATTGGCAGAAGAAAATTGACCAAGCTTCACTTTGAGAATTGCAAATCTAATTGATCTGCTGCAGCAAGCTTTCTATTCTGAAGCCACTGTACAAGATCGGACGTGCAGTAGCTACTAAAATAGGATCATGCGGACTGCAGGTTGGCTTGAAATGAAACACCTCAGCAAAATGTTTAATTGTGAAAACCATAAAGCAAGCAATAAGGTTCGTAAAGGTGTGTGCACATATGCTCAGTATGACACATACATATTGGCACATAGCAATAAGTGAGGTATAACTAATAACTATACCAGAAATTAACCCTCATTTTTATTGAGGTTTAACCCCTTAAAGACACATGACATGTGTGACATGTCATGATTCCCTTTTATTCCAGAAGTTTGGTCCTTAAGGGGTTAAATATTCAAAAATGGAGCTGTTTCCAACCCTTAACTAGCTGTTAAACTGGCAATAAAGGCACCCAGGACACTTCATCTCAATGTCATGGAGTCTGTGTGCAATGGCCTTGCTATTTTAACCCTGTAATGCAAAAATACAATGATTTTATTGTAGGGTCTATCATACCGCTAATGACTGTGGATTTGACAAACATTAGAGACACTTTCCCTGTAAGCAAGTTCAATCAACTTCGTTTTCAATCAAATGCTGCTCAGAGAGGACTTTAATTTTATAACATGACAGGAGGCTTCGTATTTGCTTAAGACTTTCTTTACTTAAGCTTCACAGCAGCCCTTTTTTACTTAGTAACAAGGTAACCAATCAGAAAAAAGATAACATGGTATAAAGTCCCTCCCTGTGACGTCACTTCCTCTTTCTTTGCTGCTTCACACCAGTACAGGTCAGAGTGCCACTGTCTCCTACTTTTCTGTGGATTCTGTGGTTTATTCTTTATTCCTTATTTTTTACCTATCTGTTTCTGTCATAATTTCACTTTAAATATGGTTTCTTATTCCTAGGTGTTTGTTTCCTACCCTATCTTATTTTTCCCTAAGTTTCTTTTAACTTAGTTCTTATTACCACCTTATTTTCCTTTCCTCATTCTTACAGTTCCATTTCTGTTGTGTATCTATTGAATGTATTAAATTAATAAATTTTTTAAAATGTACCATTTTAACGGTCCGGGTTGCGGTCGGCATATTTTGCCCCGTTTTCCCGGGCTTTCTGGGCCGTGGAGAACGCCTCCAGCGGCCCCGAGTGCGCACGGCGGCCATCTTGGATCTCGCGCACCTCTGCGAGATCCAAACGGCCGCTTCTCTTCCTTGTGCGCATGAGCACGATCGCGGCGGCCATTTTCTTGGAGCCGCGATCGGAGCCCAAATAGCCGCACGGCGGCCATTTTAACTGCACTTCGGCAGTATATTAATTTCTAACAAAGAAATATATATATTTTACACTGCTATTTTTCAGATAATAATAATAATATTACCTCTGAGTAGGTTTGATTTCACTCCCCTTGGAAATATCTCACTCTGTAATTTCAGTTTGATGAGTTACTGGCTTATACTACTCCCCCTGGTGGTGAATGGGAAGTACTACTTGGAACCAAATATTTATATTTCGAATTCATATTAAACAACTCAATACCGTTGTTGGGATTACCCCATTACCATTCAGCCTGAGTTTCATCACATTAATACTGAATTATTTTGAGGGTAAATCCCTAAATATATTTATGATTGCTGTTATGATATACAGCCCATGATTGGCCCGCTTTGTCTGTGCCGCTATACCTCTATACGGGTTTGAAATATTACTCCCGGAGGTTATTAAGACTGGGTGACCCCCAGCTACAGCTTGCACTGTTTTAAAACATTTTAATAAAGTTTTGTGTTATTTCGGACGGCCTCAATACATTCTAATGCTGGCCTATTCTGCCCCATAGGTATCATCACTATTGCTATGGAGGCTTCAATCCAAGACCAAAACTTACAAGCTGTTATAAATGCGGCTGTTGCCGCTTCACTGGAAAAGGCCCTGGCTCGGGTGCTGCCCATTGAGCCTAAAGATCCAAAAACTTCTGAGCCCCCGCCTTCTGAGGAAGAGGCGGATGATTCAGATTCCACAAGAAGGAACCCTTCCAAACCCAATAAAAGATATTGGAAAGGGGATGGGCCAGAACCACTCAAACGCAAGGGGAAAGAACCGGCAAAACGCCCGAAACAGACTGACACCAAAACGAAACATCCCGTGCAACCTACTCTGTCAGAGGAAGAGGACGACTCTTTTGATTTACACCCCTTGGCCATCCTAGATGAATGGCAAGCCGACCACTCTTCTGAAGATGAAGAAGACTGGCCTGGGGCTTCTTTTAAAGGGGCACCTTTCCCTCAAGATTTTAACAGAGATCTCACAACAGAGGATTCTGTACCTGAACAGAACCCTTCGGAAGACGCCGAAACCTTTATGGATACACTGGGTCAACCCCTATTTGACCCACGGCATATCAGATATCCTCGGTCTTCTGAATGGTCACTCCCAATTCATCTCTCCCAATATATCCATTTCTGGATCAGGAGACCACTAGACCGGGAGGTCCGCAAGCGCCTAAGAGCTGAATGCCCTAGGCCGACTTTGCCGGACAAGGTTGCCATGACCCCGGAGTTCGATCCAATGCTCTACACATACCTAGCCAGAACTGGCCGTGACCCTAAAAAGGGCATCGAACGCAGCCTACGCCTCACCCAGGACAAGATGTTGGATGTCCTGGGGCCCCTGGCAAGAATTCTACTATTGGCTGATGAAGCCCTCACTAACGAGGGCCCCTTAGACCCATCGGTTATAAGAGAATGGGCACTACGCTCCATTTGCCTGCTGGGCAATGCAAATACTTCCCTATGTACGGAGCGTAGAAAAGCAGTGCTGCTGCGTATGGATGCCAAACTAACCGATCTGGGTACCAAAGAATTGGGCCCCAAGGCTAAGGGTCTATTATTTGGAGAACCCTATATCAAAGAGTTACACAAGCATGTAAACTTATACACTACTTTGAACAAGGCACAATCATCCATGAAAAGAGTATTCCACCAACAACCCTCACGGGTTTTTGGAAGGGCTGGCCGTTCAAGGGGTCGTACAGTCAGCCGCTTCTGGGCCACAGGCCAACGCCAGCGACCCCCCACCTCATCCTTCTTCCCCAACTACCAGTCAAGGGGTTTCTACACCCAAAGAGCAGACAGGGGAAGAGGAAGCAGAGCCCGTGGACGCAACAGATACCCTACAGGTGAGATTTCCTACCTTTCACCTTACTACGGTTTATCATGCGGGCAGGTTGTTACATTGTATAGATATGTGGAAGACGCTGTCTTCAGATACCTGGGTCCTAAACACAGTTCGGGGTTATTTGATAGAATTTTATTCTCTCCCTACTCAAACAGGTTTTCCCCATTACCCGATAATGTCAAGAGCTCAAACCACACTCCTCGATTCGGAACTACGTTCCTTACTGACAAAAGGAGCTATTCAACCAGCTCCAAACGACAAAGGCTTTCTAAGTTCCATCTTCCTAGTCAAGAAGAAATCAGGGGAATTTCGCCCAGTAATCAACCTTCGCCAGTTGAATACTTTCGTGATATACAGGCACTTCAAAATGGAAGGGATTCATCTCCTCAGAGACATCCTCCGACCAGGCGATTGGTTCACCAGACTCGACCTCAAGGATGCTTACCTCTCCGTACCGGTACATACATCCAGCCGACGTTTTCTCCGCTTTCTTTGGCACCACCGGGTCTTCCAATTCACCTGCCTTCCATTCGGCCTGAGTTCCGCTCCATGGTGCTTCACCAAACTACTCAAACCAGTCACCGCACATCTTCGAGCAAGAGGCATTCGCTGCCTAATCTACCTCGACGACCTCTTACTACTCTGCGACGACGCATCCAGCATACAGTCACAAACGAGCTACGCATCTTCATTGATCGAATCTTTGGGATTCGTTATCAACAAGGCGAAATCCTCACTGACTCCATCCCAAATCATTCAATTTCTCGGCTTCGAGATCGACTCCTCTACCTGTGTTCTCCGCCTACCTCAAGCCAAACTAACTGCGATCAGGAAGGAACTACGCAAGACGCTTCGACAAGCGGATATACCTCTCCGAGGTTTAGCTCGGATTGTAGGCCTACTTTCGGCTTCCATTCAGGCGATCTACCCAGGTCCCCTCCACTATCGGGCCATGCAACGCCTGAAGGCTCAGTTCCTCCAGACCCATCCATCATACGACCAGAGGGTCCCGATCACTACCGAGGTGAGGGAGGAACTCAACTGGTGGCTCCGCCACATGTCTGCCTGGAATGGCAAAGCGATTTTCGGCCCCACTCCAGACTTTGTGGTGGAATCAGACGCGAGCCTCCAAGGCTGGGGCGCAACTTGTCATGCAACTTCCACCGGGGGACCATGGACTGCGGCGGAACACTCTCTCCACATCAATTGTCTGGAGTTAATTGCAGGCTCGTTCGCAATCCGCAGTCTGGCCAACCACCTCTCAGACTGCTGCATCCTCCTTCGAATGGACAATATCTCAGCTGTCCAATACATCAACAAACTAGGAGGGGCCAGATCACGTACCCTATCCGAAGTGACAAAGGACATCTACAATTTTTGTTTCCAACGCAACATAACAATTCGAGCAGAATATCTCCCGGGAGAGACGAACATTACGGCGGATTGGTTCTCCCGACATTGGAGGGACGTCAGCGACTGGCGCCTGCACAAATCAGTTTTCTTCCGCATCTCCAAGCTCAGAGGACCGTTTACTCTGGACCTTTTCGCCTCCCGAACGAATTTTCAAGTCCCACATTTCTTCAGCTGGCTACCAGACCCAGAATGCTTGGCGGTAGATGCCTTCCTTCAAAAGTGGCCGACTACGGGAGCCTACGCTTTCCCTCCTTTCGCAATGATCCCGAGAGTCCTTCTCCAGATTCGCAGACAACAAGTCACGCTGGTACTACTCACCCCGCTCTGGCAGGGCCAAGCATGGTTCCCAGATCTCCTGGACCTATCCTGCCAACATCCCCTCCTTCTACCTCCATGGCTCAACCTGCTAGAGGACCCTCAAGGGAACCCTCATCCGATGATAATTCAGGGCCACCTCCAACTAGTGGCTTGGACTCTTTCAGGGGATCCTGGAATTTCGGAGAATTATCGCAGAGAGCTAAGGAACTCCTCTGGGATTCTTGGGCGCCTGGAACCAGAAGATGCTACCTTTCCTCCTGGGGTGCTTGGTGCAATTGGTGCCTGGAACGGAATACCGATCCCCTTACAGCCCCTAGACAGTTCATTTTGAATTTCCTCTCACATCTGTTCGACTTAGGCCGCTCATACCGTTCCATCAACGTTGCCCGGTCAGCAATCTCAGCGGCCCACGTACCTTTAGATGGAGCTCCAGTTGGCCAGGACCCATTGGTTTGTAGACTATTGCGGGGCATTAAACTAGCTCGCCCCCCAACTCCGAAATACTCCCATCTATGGGACGTTAATGTCATGATTCGCTTCCTTGAAGCCTGGCCGAACAACGAAGATCTAACCCTACGTCAACTCTCAGCAAAATTCACTCTGTTGCTTTGCCTAATCTCCTTCCGAAGAGTATCAGACGTTCGAGCATTTGACCATAACGCTATCAACTTCTCACCAGAAGGTGTCACCTTTTCCGTGTCCAGACGGACAAAATCAAACTCCTCTTCAGTATTTTACCCTTATTTCCCTAACCATCCAAAATTGTGTGTGGTCTCGCTTCTCTCTCGTTATTTATCAGTCACCTCCTCTCTACGTTCAACCTCCTCCAACCAACTATTGATCTCATACGTCCGACCCCATCATCCTGTATCAACCACAACCCTTGCCAGATGGCTTAGGTGGTTGCTCTCCCTGGCCGGGATTGAAACTTCCTTTGGAGCCCACTCCATCAGGGGTGCGGCGGCATCAGGAGCATTCAACGCTGGAGCCTCTCTTCGGGACATCCTTCACTCAGCAGACTGGTCCAGGGAACAGACGTTCCGCAACTTCTACTTTCGTCCAGCTGTGCACGCTTCCTTAGCCCTCCTGGGGGAGCGTTAAAACAGCAAATACGAAGCCTCCTGTCATGTTATAAAATTGTAGATTATGCTAGCTTTAGTGTACTGATAATCTTAATTTTATTAATGACAGGAGGCGAGTATTTCCCAACCATTCACCTTCGTTTTCTTCCCCCCCTTGGGTCGCCTCTTTAGGTAAGTTTATCTCAGATTAGAGTAACACGCTATGTATATTCTACCAGGAGGGGCTAAGAATTTCTCTCCATGGCTGTATAAATTAACACTTTAGGGGAGGTGGTCTATTATATATGATTTTTTCTAATTACTGGACACCGTAATTTTAGAAGTCCAATTCTCGGATTAATCCTTGGTTTCGACTCTGCTCTTTCGTTTCAGCGTAAAGCCCCTCAAGAGGACAAGTTTAGTTGCTGTTTCATCTCAAGCATCATCTCAGCTCTCCTAGAAGTCATGTTTTCGTTCCTGTTCCCTCTCAAGCATCAACTTTCTCGTCTGGCATTCCGGATTTCTTATCGGTTCCCTTACAGTTTCCCGTTCCTTTTGTTCGCAGCCAGAAAGAGGAAGTGACGTCACAGGGAGGGACTTTTATACCATGTTATCTTTTTTCTGATTGGTTACCTTGTTACTAAGTAAAAAAGTGCTGCTGTGAAGCTTAAGTAAAGAATGTCTTAAGCAAATACTCGCCTCCTGTCATTAATAAAATTAAGATTATCAGTACACTAAAGCTAGCATAATCTACAATTGTCGTGCAACAATAGCCTCCCAATCTTGATGATCTCAGGCAGAAAGTGTAGGCAGCATCAAAGAGGCTCCTGCAGTCAGGGCTGAAAGATAAGGTAAACTTATTTTTTTACTTCTCAAAGAGGGAAACCCTGATATCTACATAGATAGTAAGACACCATAACATTATGAAGACGTTTGTTTTCCTAACGCTATAATGTTCCTTTAAAATAATAATAAATAGTGTCCTCCTCCAGCCCTCCTAAGCCCTCCCATGGGGCTATTAAACTGAATGGAGGATCCAGAAGCGGCAAGTGGGGGCCCTCAGTGACAAATTGGGGGGGGACCTATTGTGTCCCCCCACTCCCCACCTATTGGTGATGGGTGGGAACTAAATGTAAAAACTACGTCCCCAACAGGTGACTAAGGGTCCTCAGGCCCCTAGTCAACCCCTCCCCAATAACATTAAACCCTGAAAATACTAAGGGGTAGGGGGGACTAAATAATTGTAAATAAAATTCATACTTACCATTAGATGTCTTATTTTTTCTTAAACCTTCTTTTTTTAGCCCCAAACAAGCCAAATAAAAATCCATAATAGAAACATAGAATGTGACGGCAGATAAGAACCATTCGTCCCATCTAGTCTGCCCAATTTTCTAACTACTTTCATTAGTCCCTGGCCTTATCTTATAGTTAGGATAGCCTTATGCCTATCCCACGCATGCTTAAACTCCTTTACTGTGTTAACCTCTACCACTTCATCTGGAAGCCTTTTCCATGCATCCACTACCCTCTCAGTAAATACTTCCTGATATTATTTTTAAACCTTTGCCCTCTAATTTAAGACTATGTCCTCTTGTTGTGGTAGTTTTTCTTCTTTTAAATATAGTCTCTTTACTGTGTTGATTCCCTTTATGTATTTAAATGTTTCTATCATATACCCCCTGTCTCGATTTTCCTCCAAGCTATACATGTTAAGATTCTTTAACCTTTCCTTGTAAGTTTTATCCTGCAATCCATGAACCAGTTTAGTAGCCCTTCTCTGAACTCTCTCTAAAGTATCAATATCTTACTACGGTCTCCAGTACTGTGTACAATACTCCAAGTGAGGTCTCACCAGTGTTCTGTACAATGGTATGAGCACTTCCCTCTTTCTATGGCTAATACCTCTGCCTATACAACCAAGCATTCTGCTAGCATTTCCTGCTGCTCTATTACATTGTCTGCCAGCCGAGCAGCTAACAAGATGTGTATATGTACGTATGTGGCGTTCCTGCTCACAACACTTAAAAACATACTAAATTGCCACAAAATCACAGCGCCGAGACCCCAAAACCAAGCTGTGATCAGTGCTGAAACTCCTCACAGAGTGATGGGGCGAAAAAACTAAAGACTTACCCGCCCGGAAGACTCCTACCTGCCCGAAATCAGGCGATCCTTTGAAAGGCCGCAAGAGCCACTACAGCCTAAAATGGTGCCTGGTAGGCCTCAAAGCGCCAGTAAATCAGACACATCTATGGAGGACGAGAACCCCCCGACCAAACACTCCACCACTGCAGTGTACTGGCCAGAAGACTCGGATGACTCCATCTCCACAAAGGGCGACATTAAAAGGCTGTTGCTGGATCTGCAGGAAGTCTGAAACTCTGACCTGGCTGGAGTGCGAGCAGAGATGGCAGGCATCACAACGCTCCTTGGCGCAGTAGAAACCCGGCAAGGGAACAGAAACTCGTTACTCACCGAGACTAGAAACGTGCGCATCCGAGGATCCCCTGAAGATGTAGGCACGGAAGCCTTGCTGGAGTTCACGAACAGAAGGTGAAGAGAGATGGCGAAACATGGCCGATAACGGCGGATTTCAGGATCCGGAAGGCCCCGACCGCCCTGGCAGACGCCCTTAGATACATTATTGCCATCACCCGGGACGTCTCAGTTAAGGTGGCGCTCATGGCCCAATTGAGAAAAACACCTACCACCAACGTGGACCACCA
Organism: Pelobates fuscus; assembly: GCF_036172605.1. Taxonomy (NCBI): domain Eukaryota; kingdom Metazoa; phylum Chordata; class Amphibia; order Anura; family Pelobatidae; genus Pelobates; species Pelobates fuscus. Next base: position 122,788,267 of record NC_086326.1, on the reverse strand, counting down.
CATACGAGTCTTTGACGACCTCCCGCGTTCACGACTGATGGAGAGGTGGAAATTTATGCCTATTACCCATAAGTTAAGAGACCATGGCATTAGATATCGCTGTCAGCAGAGAAAGACCCCACAAGATTCTTGCATGACCTACAGCTACTACAGCTCTTACCTCCGGAGCAGATGAGCAGTAAGACACTGAACACTACAAGTGGGGAAGAGGAGCAGGAGAGAAGCGGGGAAAGCCGTGACAGCCAACCCCCCATAGAACTGATAGAGCAAGAGAGTGTATACCACACATCTAATAAAGGGGACTGGTCAAGGCCATGCGCAACATAGGTCCACGCTAATCTTGCAACCTTTATAATGTTTTCTTTTCATCTTATCAGTTGTTGTTCTCTAATTTTTTTTTCTTGTTCTATTTAACTAAACATCCAAAGGCAGGCCAATTGATATGCCAAGATTAGCCCCTCAGCGACGGATACTTCACACCCACCAGCTTCTGCACAGGACCCTGCCCTGCATCGCAAAGAGTGACTGGCAGAGCGAGTGAATAACTATGGTAGGAAATGTAGGGGGGACGGGAGGAACACGTCAGACCCCAAGTAAGAAGGGGAAGGACTTTCATTAGAGAGGCGCACCTCTCTAATGATAGTGGACCGACTCAAGGGCATACGGACGAACACATAATCCCCCACAATACGGACCCCCACAAAATCCCTGGCAGGGCACGGGATTAAACTTGTAACTGCCACCCACACGCGAACCAGGCATGTAGGTCACACGAGACAGATGGGGTACCAGAGAGGGATCAATCAACTCCCGGTTAGAGGACAGTCAGTAGAATGGACATGCAGGATGGAAAATGACCTGAACATATGACATAGAGCAGTGATACAGTGGGCAAAAGAGTGCATGAGAACGCATGTGGGGACACGGGGAAAGGAGAACGGCCCGAGGGGAAGCCTCTCTACCACATGAGAACAGTGTCCACTGCATCTATGACGTCTATAACATCTTATTTATGTATTGATTTAAAATTACTTTTTCTTATTACTGGATATTGAGACATTACTTACTATCTAAAAATGTGGCGTACTTGACATTGTCGATTTTATTGTTTGTTGCCACTATACAAACAAAGAATAAAAAAAAACTCCCTTATTCACTAATACTAAGTAATTTTAAAGTTCAGTTTAAAGTTCAGTAGATAGATCCCTAATGCTCACGGTGTTAGGGAGCTATCTAGTAAGCTGCTGCAAGATGCAGCCGCAGGAATAAATAGGATCAGAATTTCATTCATTGAAATGAAATTTCGATCCGAACAGAAAGTACCAAATGTCCCTGGATGAGCTGGATGAGATGGGACAGCACTGTGTTTTACACCCTCTATAATGTCCCTGCACCTTTGCTATCAAGCATAGACGGCTGACCGGCCTACAGATGACAATTCCAAGTTCTTTATTCTTGTCTCCCCTCATCAGCCCACCTAAGCACCAAAACGGCACATTATAAGTAACGTTAATAGCTCCCCGTACAGGAACGTTGCCTGTAGGCAGGAGTCTACTATGCCTTATGGAAAAAAATATGGACCTCGTACAGTTGTTTTTTTGAATATATAAAGGAATACTCCCACCCCGGAAAAAATTTAAGCAATAATTCCCTGGTGACCATATGGTGATCGTACCCACCTGCATGGAGAAAAAAAAGTAGTTTTATTTAACTTTTATCCCACACAGCGTTTGTCTCCACAGCTGGCTCTGCCTCCTTGGCTGAGATCAAGAAAAGCATTGGAAGGCTAGTGAGCAGGAGCGCAAAAATGCTGCGCTGCGCCAATCAGATAGTCTTTAGTTTTACTCTGCTGTTTCGTCTGAAGGTACTTAAACTCTACAATTAAAACATTGCTATTCCTGCAGAATGTCAGCTGCAGGGCAAATGAAGGGACATGACATCCAGACCACTTCATTTAGATGAAGTGGTCTGGGTGCCTATAATGTCCCTTTAAGTAAAAAACAGTTTGTCTCAAATTTTTTTTTAATTAATCTGAGTGTAAGTACAACTACAGCCTCCTCACTACAGATAACCCCATGTAAAGCATATGGTGCTGTACAGCCCAGCTACCCATCTCACTTTGTGTGAAATAGCAACACTGGACATTTTAACCCTTTAACCCCTTAAGGACACATGACATGTGTGACATGTCATTATTCCCTTTTATTCCAGAAGTTTGGTCCTTAAGGGGTTAAGGACTGAGCCAATTGTACACATTTTGATCAAAATAAAACATAAGCAAAACTTGGAATTTGACTTTATGTCTGTCAACCGTAATTCACCTCTTTCATATTAAGTGCAACCACACTTATTATATATCATTTTATTCAGGAGAAATAGGGACTTCGTTAAACATCAAATATTTAGCTATGAAACAATTTAATATGAATAAAATCTAAAAAAAAATAAGAAATTAAGAAATTTAGTTTTTTTTAGTACTGCATGACGTTTTAACTGTGAATGTCATAATACTGTTTGCTTTTACTGCAATAAAATACACATATTTGTATTCAGCGATGTCTCACATGTAAAACAGTACCCCCTATGAACAGGTTTTGTGGTGTTTTGGGAAGTTACATGGTTAAATATACCATGTTACATTTTTCAGTTTTTTCACATTGAAATTTGCCAGATTGGTTACGTTGACTTTGAGACCATATGGTAGCCCTGTAATGAGAATTACCCCCATGATAGCATACAGGGCCGGCCTTAGGCCTTTAGATGCCCTGTGCGAAAAATCTTCACAGCGCCCTCCCCCCTGCCCCCGTCATCCATGTATGATGTAATGTTTATGTTGTCTGTGTATGTGATAGTAGGTGTGATGACTGTGTGTGATATGTATGCTATGTGTTGACTGTGTGTGATATTTGTAATGGGTGTATTAACAGTGTGTGATATGCATGTATTGGTTGTATGTGATACACACACACACAGAATCAGACGGCCATACACACAGAGGCAGCCAGTCACACACACACAGAGGCAGACAGTCACACACACACAGAGGCAGACAGTCACACACACAGTGGCAGACAGTCACACACACAGTGGCAGACAGTCACACACACAGAGGCAGACAGTCACACACACAGAGGCAGACAGTCACACACACAGAGGCAGACAGTCACACACACAGAGGCAGACAGTCACACACACAGGCAGACAGTCACACACACAGGCAGACAGTCACACACACAGGCAGACAGTCACACACACAGGCAGACAGTCACGCACGCACGCACACACACAAGCAGACAGTCATACACACACATAGTGATGTACCGAACTGTCCGCCGGCGAACAGTTCCCGGCGAAATTAGCGTGTTCGCGTTCGCCACGGCGGGCGGACACATGCGCAGTTCGATCCGCCCCCTATTCGTCATCATTGGGCAAACTTTGACCCTGTGCCTCTCGGTCAGCAGACACATTCCAGCCAATCGGCAGCACTCCCTCCCTTCCACACCCTCCAACCTCCCTCCCAGCATCCATTTTCGATTCATTCGGAAGATGCATGCTTAGTGAGAGGAGGGAAAGTTTAGCTGCTGCTGATTAGATAGGGAAATTGATAGCTAGGCTAGGGTATTCAGTGTCCACTACAATCCTGAAGGACTCATCTGATATCTGCTGTAAGGACAGCACCCCAAAAAGCCCTTTTTAGGGCTAGAACATCAGGCTGCTTTTTTTTTTCCTGTGTAATGTAATTGCAGGTGCCTGCCTGCCAGCTTCTGTGTGAGGTTCACATTGGATACTGTGCCCACTTGCCCAGTGCCACCACTCATATCTGTTTTAACAATTGGTTAAGCTTTAGATTTAAAATAAATCATTTTTTTTTCACTGTAATAGAAGAGCAGTTGCCTGCCTGCCAGCTTCTGTGTCAGGTTGGATGCCTTGCCCATTTGCACAGTCAGTGCCACCACTCATATCTGTTTTAACAATTGGTTAAGCTTTAGATTTTAAATAAATATTTTTTTTCACTGTAATAGAAGAGCAGTTGCCTGCCTGCCAGCTTCTGTGTGAGGTTCACATTGGATACTGTGCCCACTAGCCCAGTGCCACCACTCATATCTGTTTTAACAATTGGTTAAACTTTAGATTTAAAATAAATATTTTTTTTTCACTGTAATAGAAGAGCAGTTGCCTGCCTGCCAGCTTCTGTGTCAGGTTGGATGCCTTGCCCATTTGCACAGTCAGTGCCACCACTCATATCTGTTTTAACAATAGCTTAAGCTTTAGATTTTAAAGAAATCGTTTTTTTTCACTGTAATAGAAGATCAGTTAGTTGTCTGCAAGCGTCTGGGTGTCAGGCCTACTTCAGCGTGTGCTCTGTAGACCTGTTCCAGCGTGCTTTGACAGTTGCCAATCATATTTGGTGTCTCTTTAGCGTGCTTTTACAAAGAAAAAAGGTTTCCAGTGTAAGCTAATAGCAGACAGTCAGTGTCCTTCAAGCAGCTCTGTCAGGCCTTCCTTCAGCGTGTGCCCTGCACAACCCTGCCAGCGTGCTTTGACAGTTGCCACTCATATCTTGTGTCTCTATAGCGTGCTTTTACAACCAAAATTTTGTTTCCACTGTAATAGAAGAGCAGTTGCCTGCCTGCCAGCTTCTGTGTGAGGTTCACATTGGATACTGTGCCTACTTGCCCAGTGCCACCACTCATATCTGTTTTAACAATTGGTTAAGCTTTACATTTAAAATAAATATTTTTTTTTCACTGTAATAGAAGAGCAGTTAGTTGTCTGCAAGCGTCTGTGTTTCAGGCCTACTTCAGCGTGTGCTCTGCAGACCTGTGCCAGCGTGCTTTGACAGTTGCCACTCATATCTTGTGTCTCTATAGCGTGCTTTTACAACCAAAATTTTGTTTCCACTGTAATAGAAGAGCAGTTGCCTGCCTGCCAGCTTCTGTGTGAGGTTCACATTGGATACTGTGCCTACTTGCCCAGTGCCACCACTCATATCTGTTTTAACAATTGGTTAAGCTTTACATTTAAAATAAATAATTTGTTTTCACTGTAATAGAAGAGCAGTTGCCTGCCTGCCAGCTTCTGTGTCAGGTTGGATGCCTTGCCCATTTGCACAGTCAGTGCCACCACTCATATCTGTTTTAACAATAGCTTAAGCTTTAGATTTTAAAGAAATCATTTTTTTTCACTGTAATAGAAGATCAGTTAGTTGTCTGCAAGCGTCTGGGTGTCAGGCCTACTTCAGCGTGTGCTCTGTAGACCTGTTCCAGCGTGCTTTGACAGTTGCCAATCATATTTGGTGTCTCTTTAGCGTGCTTTTACAAAGAAAAAAGGTTTCCAGTGTAAGCTAATAGCAGACAGTCAGTGTCCTTCAAGCAGCTCTGTCAGGCCTTCCTTCAGCGTGTGCCCTGCACAACCCTGCCAGCGTGCTTTGACAGTTGCCACTCATATCTTGTATCTCTATAGCGTGCTTTTACAACCAAAATTTTGTTTCCACTGTAATAGAAGAGCAGTTGCCTGCCTGCCAGCTTCTGTGTGAGGTTCACATTGGATACTGTGCCTACTTGCCCAGTGCCACCACTCATATCTGTTTTAACAATTGGTTAAGCTTTACATTTAAAATAAATATTTTGTTTTCACTGTAATAGAAGAGCAGTTAGTTGTCTGCAAGCGTCTGTGTTTCAGGCCTACTTCAGCGTGTGCTCTGCAGACCTGTGCCAGCGTGCTTTGACAGTTGCCACTCATATCTTGTGTCTCTATAGCGTGCTTTTACAACCAAAATTTTGTTTCCACTGTAATAGAAGAGCAGTTGCCTGCCTGCCAGCTTCTGTGTGAGGTTCACATTGGATACTGTGCCTACTTGCCCAGTGCCACCACTCATATCTGTTTTAACAATTGGTTAAGCTTTACATTTAAAATAAATAATTTGTTTTCACTGTAATAGAAGAGCAGTTGCCTACCTGCCAGCTTCTGTGTCAGGTTGGATGCCTTGCCCATTTGCACAGTCAGTGCCACCACTCATATCTGTTTTAACAATAGCTTAAGCTTTAGATTTTAAAGAAATCATTTTTTTTCACTGTAATAGAAGATCAGTTAGTTGTCTGCAAGCGTCTGGGTGTCAGGCCTACTTCAGCGTGTGCTCTGTAGACCTGTTCCAGCGTGCTTTGACAGTTGCCAATCATATCTGGTGTCTCTATAGCGTGCTTTTAAAACCAAAATTTGTTTTTCACTGTTATAGATTGAATAGCAGTTACTTGTCTTCAAGCGGGTGTCTCGGGCCTACAGTGTGTGCTCTGCAGAACTGTTCCAGTGCACATTGCCAATCATATCTGGTCTCACAGTAGCTTGCACGCATAGTACCACTAATCCCCCAAAAAATGACAGGCAGAGTCAGGCCGCAGGGGCCGTCGTGGTCGTGGTGCTGTGATTCCCTTTTGCCCTAGAATAATGCCCAGTTTTCAGAAGCCACGTACCCTGAACTTGAAAAGTTCTGAGGACTTAGTTGACTGGCTAACACAGGACACCCAATCTTGTACAGCCTCCGCTCGGAACCTTGACGCACCATCCTCCTCCAGCTTAGCTTCAGGCACCTCTCAAGATAGCACTCACCCGCCTGCCGTCACCACCAAAACTAGCACCACAGCCGCTTTACTTGGTATGTCAGAGGAATTATTCACACACCCGTTTGAAGAAATGAGTGATGCGCAACCATTATTGCTAGAGGATGTAGATAACAGGGATATGTCTCAGGCAGGCAGCATTAAACACATGGAGGTACGGTGTGATGATGATGATGTTGTACCCGCTGCTGCTTCCTTTTCTGAGTTGTCAGATACAAGCGAAGCGGTTGATGATGACGATGCGTCCATGGATGTCACGTGGGTGCCCACTCGGCAAGAAGAAGAACAGGGCGAAAGTTCAGATGGGGAGACAGAGAGGAGGAGGAGGAGACGAGTTGGAAGCAGGGGGGGGTCGTCGCAAGGAGCTAGTGGCACAGTCAGACAGCATGCATCGGCACCCGGGGTCAGCCCGACAGCACGCCTATCAACGCATGCTGTGTCCACCACCAGAATGCCGTCATTGCAGAGCTCAGCAGTGTGGCATTTTTTTTGTGTGTCTGCCTCTGACAACAGCGATGCCATTTGCAACCTGTGCCAAAGGAAACTGAGTCGTGGGAGGTCCAACACCCACCTAGGTACAACTGCTTTGCGTAGGCACATGATCTCACATCACAAACGCCTATGGGATCAACACATGAGTACAAGCAGCACGCCTACTCTAAGCCGCCATCCTCCTCCTGGTCCAGCAACTTCAGCCACGTCAACCACTGCTGTCCTTCTTGCCCCCTCTCAACCATCCGCCACTCCGTCTCCCCCCTTGAGCAGTTCCCGCTCATCTGCCCACAGTCATGTGTTTCTGTCAAGGATATGTTTGAGCGTAAGAAGCCAATGTCACCAAGTCACCCCCTTGCCCAGCGTCTGACAGCTGGCTTGTCCGAACTATTAGCCCGCCAGCTTTTACCATACAATCTGGTTGAGTCTGAGGCGTTCAAAAAATTTGTAGCTATTGGGACACCGCAGTGGAAGGTAACCGGCCGGAATTTCTTTTCACAAAAGGCAATCCCCAACTTGTACTCGATATTGCAAAAGGAAGTCATGGCATGTCTGGCACACAGTGTTGGGGCAAGGGTCCATCTGACCACTGATACCTGGTCTGCAAAGCATGGTCAGGGCAGGTATATCACCTACACTGCGCATTGGGTAAACCTGCTGACGGCTGACAAGCAAGGAATGCGTGGCATTGCAGAGGAGTATGTGACACCGCCACGAATTGCAGGCAGTCCTGCTGCCACCTCCTCTACTCCTCCTACTCCATCCTCTTCCATAACCTCCTCGGCTGAGTCCTCTTGTGCCGCTGCTTCTTGCTCCACATCAACGGCACCCCCCCAGCTCCCCAGGTACTATTCCACATCCCGGATACGGCAGTGTCACACCGTCTTGGGTTTGACTTGCTTGAAAGCAGAGAGTCACACCGGACAAGCACTCCTGTCTTTCCTGAACGCACAGGTGGAAAAGTGGCTGACTCCGCAGCAACTGGATATCGGCAAAGTGGTGTGTGACAACGGAAAAAATTTGATAGCGGCATTGAAGTTGGGCAAGTTGACACATGTGCCGTGCATGGCACATGTGTGTAATCTGATCGTACAACGCTTTGTGCATAAGTACACAGGCTTACAGGACGTCCTGAAGCAGGCCAGGAAGGTGTGTGGCCATTTCAGGCGTTCCTACACGGCCATGGCTCACTTTGCCGATATCCAGCGGCGAAACAACATGCCAGTGAGGCGCTTGATTTGCGACAGCCCGACACGTTGGAATTCAACACTCCTAATGTTCGACCACCTGCTCCAACAAGAAAAAGCTGTTAATGAATATTTGTATGACCAGGGTGCTAGGACAGCCGGGAATTTTTTTGCCACGTTACTGGACGCTCATGCGCAATGCCTGTAGGCTCATGCGTCCTTTTGAGGAGGTGACAAACCTAGTCAGTCGCAGTTGTGTGTGTGCGTGTGTATGGCTGTCTGCCTGTGTGTGTGTGTGTGACAGGGTGAAGATTTCTTGCACATGGGTGTGACAGGGTGAAGATTTCTTGCACAGGGCGCCCAAAGGCCTAAGGCTGGCCCTGCGCATGGGTCAGTGGCTCTGCACCAGACTTCCCTCCAATTGATCAAAGTTAAAGGATTTCAAGTGGACTGATTACAATTACAGGGCCTCTAAAGAGTCCTGTATTGTTATTTGTCGTCACTACCTTCCCGCGTCGGGAGTGGGTCATTTGCGCCCCTGCTGCCTTCCTTGCATGTGGTAGCTGTTTGTCAGGGATTTGTCAATCCATATCTGCCAAGTGACCCTATGTAGGGGTAACAGTCCCTATTCTGCTCTGTGTCAGTGTGTATCATGGTCTCTGTGGACAGGGAACAGTCTCTATTCTGCTCTGTGTCAGTGTGTATCAGGGGTTTTGAGGACAGGTGTCAATCCATATCTGCCAGGGTCTGGAAAATCATCAATTTGAAATTTTTCGAATAATCCCAGTGGGCTGCCACATTCTTCCTCCTCTGATGGTATTAAAGTTTGCAGAGATTCACTATGGGGTGGTGTCAAGCATTTTGGAGAACAATTAAGCATCTCCATCCCAATACGTTTCAGATGTCCTATCAGCTCTTCCACCCTATGCAATACTATGGGCAGGCTACCCGTGACGTCATTACTCACGGCCCTATTTCACGCGGACACTCTGTGTCAGTGTGTATCATGGTGTCTGTGGACAGGGAACAGTCTCTATTCTGCTCTGTGTCAGTGTGTATCATGGTCTCTGTGGACGGTGAACAGTCTCTATTCTGCTCTGTGTCAGTGTGTATCATGGTCTCTGTGGACAGTGAACAGTCTCTATTCTGCTCTGTGTCAGTGTGTATCAGGGGTTTTGAGGACAGGTGTCAATCCATATCTGCCAAGTGACCCTATGTAGGGGGAACAGTCCCTCTTCTGCTCTGTGTCAGTGTGTATCATGGTCTCTGTGGACGGTGAACAGTCTCTATTCTGCGCTGTGTCAGTGTGTATCATGGTCTCTGTGGACAGGGAACAGTCTCTATTCTGCTCTGTGTCAGTGTGTATCAGGGGTTTTGAGGACAGGTGTCAATCCATATCTGCCAAGTGACCCTATGTATGGGGAACAGTCTCTATTCTGCTCTGTGTCAGTGTGTATCAGGGGTTTTGAGGACAGGTGTCAATCCATATCTGCCAAGTGACCCTATGTAGGGGGAACAGTCTCTATTCTGCTCTGTGTCAGTGTGTATCAGGGATCATTAGGATAGGTGTCAATCCATATCTGCCAAGTGACCCTATGTAGGGGGAACAGTCCCTATTCTGCTCTGTGTCAGTGTGTATCAGGGGTTTTGAGCACAGGTGTCAATCCATATCTGCCAAGTGACCCTATGTAGGGGGAACAGTCTCTATTCTGCTCTGTGTCAGTGTGTATCAGGGGTTTTGAGGACAGGTGTCAATCCATATCTGCCAAGTGACCCTATGTAGGGGGAACAGTCTCTATTCTGCTCTGTGTCAGTGTGTATCAGGGGTTTTTAAGACAGGTGTCAATCCATATCTGCCAAGTGACCCTATGTAGGGGGAACAGTCTCTATTCTGCTCTGTGTCAGTGTGTATCAGGGGTTTTGAGGACAGATGTCAATCCATATCTGCCAAGTGACCCTATGTACGGGGAACAGTCTCTATTCTGCTCTGTGTCAGTGTGTATCAGGGGTTTTGAGGACAGGTGTCAATCCATATCTGCCAAGTGACCCTATGTAGGAGGAACAGTCCCTATTCTGCTCTGTGTCAGTGTGTATCAGGGGTTTTGAGGACAGGTGTCAATCCATATCTGCCAAGTGACCCTATGTAGGGGGAACAGTCTCTATTCTGCTCTGTGTCAGTGTGTATCAGGGGTTTTGAGGACAGGTCTCAATCCATATCTGCCAAGTGACCCTATGTAGGGGGAACAGTCTCTATTCTGCTCTGTGTCAGTGTGTATCAGGGGTTTTGAGGACAGGTGTCAATCCATATCTGCCAAGTGACCCTATGTAGGAGGAAAAGTCCCTATTCTGCTCTGTGTCAGTGTGTATCATGGTCTCTGTGGACAGGGAACAGTCTCTCATCTGCTCTGTGTTAGTGTGTATCAGGGCTGGGCTTTGAGGACAGGTGTCAATGTTAGGTGATTTCTGCCCTTTATGGATTAAAAGCAGACTCTGCATCAACTATGTAATTTTCCATGGGAGTTTTGCCATGGATCCCCCTCTGGCATGCCACAGTCCAGGTGTTAGTCCCCTTGAAACAACTTTTCCATCACTATTGTGGCCAGAAAGAGTCCCTGTTGTTTTTAAAATTCGCCTGCCCATTGAAGTCTATGGCGGTTCGCGCGGTTCGCCGGTTCGCGAACATTTGCAGAAGTTCGCGTTCGCCATTCGCAAACCGAAAACTCCGGGTTCGCGACAACACTACACATACACACATAGGCAGTCATGCACACAATCAACTCCCGGTTAGAGGACACTCAGTAGATGCGGGGGGAATGGACATGCAGGATGGAAAATGACCTGAACATATGACATAGAGCAGTGATACAGTGGGCAACAGAGTGCATGAGAACGCATGTGGGGACACGGGGAAAGGAGAACGGCCCGAGGGGAAGCCTCTCTACCACATGAGAACAGTGTCCACTGCATCTATGACGTCTATAACATCTTATTTATGTATTGATTTAAAATTACTTTTTCTTATTACTGGATATTGAGACATTACTTACTATCTAAAAATGTGACGTACTTGACATTGTCGATTTTATTGTTTGTTGCCACTATACAAACAAAGAATTAAAAAAACTCCCTTATTCACTAATACTAAGTAATTTTAAAGTTCAGTTTAAAGTTCAGTAGATAGATCCCTAATGCTCACGGTGTTAGGGAGCTATCTAGTAAGCTGCTGCAAGATGCAGCCGCAGGAATAAATAGGATCAGAATTTCATTCTTTGAAATGAAATTTCGATCCGAACAGAAATTACTAAATGTCCCTGGATGAGCTGGATGAGATGGGACAGCACTGTGTTTTACACCCTCTATAAATGTCCCTGCACCTCTGCTATCAAGCATAGACGGCTGACCGGCCTACAGATGACAATTCCAAGTTCTTTATTCTTGTCTCCCCTCATCAGCCCACCTAAGCACCAAAAAGGCACATTATAAGTAATGTTAATAGCTCCCCGTACAGGAACGTTGCCTGTAGGATGATGTAATGTTTATGTTGTCTGTGATAGTAGGTGTGATGACTGTGTGTGATATGTATGCAATGTGTTGACTGTGTGTGATATTTGTAATGGGTGTATTAACAGTGTGTGATATGCATGTATTGGTTGTATGTGATACACACACACACACAGAGGCAGACAGTCACACACACAGGTAGACAGTCACGCACACACGCACACACACAAGCAGACAGTCATACACACACACACTCATACACACACAGGCAGTCATGCACACACAGACACTCACACACAGGCATACAGACACACACATACACACGGGCAGACAGTCACACACACACACACAGACACACACAGGCAGACAGTCATACACACACAGACAGAGGCAGACAGTCACACACAGACACACACACACAGGCAGACAGTCACACACACACACAGACACACACAGGCAGACAGTCATACGCACAGACAGAGGCAGACAGTCACACACAGACACACACACAGGCAGACAGTCATACACACACATACACACACAGGCAGCCATGCACACACAGACACACACACAGGCAGTCATGCACACACAGGCACACAGGCAAACAGTCACACACACAGACACACACAGGCAGACAGTCACACACAGACACACACAGGCAGACAGTCACACACAGACACACACAGGCAGTCAGTCACACACAGACACACACACACACACAGGCAGACAGTCATACACACACAGGCAGTCATGCACACACAGGCAGTCATGCACACACAGACACACAGACAGTCACACACACAGACACACACAGGCAGACAGTCACACACACAGACACACACAGGCAGACAGTCACACACACACACACACACACACAGGCAGACAGTCACACACACAGGCAGAGGCAGACAGTCACACTCACACTGACAATCACACAGTTACCTGTGGAGTTCATTGTGGAGGCAGTGCAGCTCCTGGAGACTGTTTGGTGGGGAAGCAGGGACTCCTTCCTGCTTACCCTGCAGCAGTTTTCCGTCGCTTTAAGCTCCGCCCCCGCCACACAGTAAGCTCCACCCCCGCCGCACAGTAAGCTCTGCCCCCGCCGCACAGTAAGCTCCGCCCCCGCCGCAATTTTTTTTTTTATTACGGCCGGCCATGTGTGATCTGTGCGGCCGCAGGGCGCCCCCTGCTCCATGGCGCCCTGTGCGGCCGCACAGCTCGCACACCCCTAAGGCTGGCCGTGATAGCATACCATTTGCAATACTAGATAACCCAAGGTATTGTAAATGGGGTTTGTCTAGTCTTTTTTAGTAGCCACTTAGTCACAAACACTGCCCAAATTTAGCATTAATATTTGTTTGTGTGCTAAAAATGCAAAAAACTAATTTGAATGCCAATATTGGCGTGGGATTGCCGGCGAGCAGGTAAGTGGGAAAGACAGCGTGGATGTGATTTTCCTCCTGCCGGCATTTAGAGCCGGGTCCCCAAGGACGGCATAGCAAACCTGCCGTCCTTAAGGGGTTAAAATATATGAATGTAAAACAGATGCACTGTCTTGTTTAAAAGTTCATATATCTACTCTCATTGGAGCACCGATATACATATATACATTGTCACTTGAAGACATACACTCATACACTCATTAAATAACCATACACATCTACAAACCCATGCACTTACATTTGAACAAGTACTCATTAATATACCCCAATTAATCAATAAACAACAGCAAGTGTAGTGGGGTTAAATGGAATAGCACTGTCATCTTTGGGGACTTTGCAGAATTTACTAAGACCCCAAACAGTTACATCACCACTGGGGTTCAGTGGCCAGAGGGGCAGGAAAAGATGAATACTTACGTGAATCTGTCCTTCTCATTGCCATCTTCCCCCAGCGGATCCTCTTCCGCTCCTGGTGCTTCTATAAATCACTTATATTCTTATGCATGTGCGAAAGTACAGCATTGAGGTCTATGGAGGATACCAAAACACAGTGGGATCCTGCATAAACAGAGTCAGAGACAGTTCCATGCAGGTGTCACTGGTGACAGCTGTCAGGACTGACAGAGAAGCTCTGCGTGGGAGTGTAGGAAAAATAAATATTATACCTGGTCCCCAGCACCTATTCTCACAACAGAGCCTTGCAATATCTCCATCAATAAATTGGGGCTCAAACGTATGTGGTGAATGATTGTTCTGCAACAGGTTAGTTTATTACCTGTGGGTGAGCTCCAGTTCCAGGGACATAATGCAGACTTTTTAATTATGGTTTTATATATATATTGAAAACATGCACTGAAAGAAGTTGTGTGCAAGGCAGACGTAGGGTTATGTAGGATTTTACTCCACCTGAGTTAAACGGATTCACTTCCTAATGATGAGTAAGTGATTATGGTTGATTCAGTATCAATTAGAAAGCCATTGGATATTCACATTGATGCCTGGAGCACTGAATAACTCAGTGAGTTTATATAAGTGTTTAGATATTTGGAAAAATAAATGAACTTTAAAATGTTCAATATTTTTTCCTACTCACTTTAGAAAATAAATTTGTGAGGTGTTAAATATTTTAGCACTGTTAAAGTGTGTTTGCTAAATGTTCTGTGTATAATTCAAGTCTGTGAATAGCTAATGAGTGCTTGTCTCTCTGGGAATTGTGCAGTTCCAAAAATGCATATGTTGCAATAAAGAGATTGAAAACACGAGTGACCAGCTTTGATTTTCAGCAAGAGATAGTAAAGAATCTTAAAGGAACACTGTAGCGTCAGGAATACAAACATGCATTCCTAACGCTATAGTTTTATTCTATTTAAGTCACCCAACCACCCCTGCACCTATGAGAGTTTGAAAGGCGAGATTTACTTACTTTTCAACCCTTGTTTTACCAGTCTGTGTCTTGCCAGTCTCTCTCTCAGCCAATCCAATGTTTCCCCTTGAGGCTAGTATATATACTTGGCAAAATGCCAAGCTGAACCAATTAAATGATGGTGGACATGATAGCATTAGAAATGCAAATGTGTAATCCTAACGCTATGACTGTTGGCTATTTAGGACCGGCCCCCCACCTGCACAGAGTAAAAAAGGGCCTGCAGCCTTAGTCTCTTTGGCTGAGATCATCAAGATCAATGATCTCACCCAATCCAATTATTTCACATATAAAAACACTGCACTACGCCAAAAAGATGGTCTCCCTAAGGCAATCTCATAGAAATAGCAACACTATGCCATCACTAGAGGCATGGGCGTAGGAACCCAAAAAAATCTGGGGGGGATAGCATTTTTACTCGCCGGGTATATTCTTATTCCGTAAACTAGGAGTTGTTTATCCCATTGTACAGCGCTACGGAATTTGCAGTCGCTATATAAATGATTAAATAATAACATTAAAGGGTCACTACAGGGAAGGGGTTTTACTTACCCGGATACAGCGCCGGGATCCTCCTGATTAGAACCACCCCTACCCTTCCCATGAATATTAGAACCACCCCTACCCCTTCCATGCACAAAAGAACCCCACCTACCCCTTCCACGCATATTAACCCCCTACCCCTTACATGCATATTAGTACCCCCTAATCCCTTCCATGCAAATTAGAACCCACCCTACCACTTCCATGCATATTAGTACCCCCCTAACCCCTTCCATGCATATTAGTACCCCCTAACCCCTTCCATGCATATTAGAACCCCCCTAACCCCTTCCATGCATATTAGTACCCCCTAACCCCTTCCATGCATATTAGAACCCACCCTACCTCTTCCATTCATATTAGTACTCCCCTAACCCCTTCCAATAACTTTTCTACATACCCCTCCTCCCATCCATATTAGTAGCCCCCCTAAACCCTTCGAATTATTTTTCTACCTACCCCTCTCCCCTATCCTTATTAGTAGCCCCCCTAACCCTTTCCAATTTTTTTTCTGCCATGTTAACTAACGCCAGTGCTGGAGTGCCGACGTGTTTACATTAAAAGGCCTGCAGGGACAGGCTATAGACACCAGAACCACTACATTAAGCTGCAGTGCTTCTGGGGACTATAGTGTTTCTTTAATGTGAGGTAAATTAGAGATAAGTGCCACGAATAATATGCTAGATTGCCTACTTACAACCAGATGAGGATGATGATGGCTCTAGCTGCAGTCTGGCTCCACTGGTCTGGCGTAGAACAGGCTCTCTGGAGGCTGTTTGTAACTGTGGTCACAAAAATCAATGTTCTGGGAGAACGGGAAGCAGCTCCATTTTTTGGGGGCCCTTTACACAGCTCAAGGTCTGGATCCCAGGGTCCACCTTCATGTTCCACCAATGAGTTTGTTCACAGGGGGTGGAGTGTGTAGGGGATGTCCTGATATGTGTGTAAGGAATGCATTGTGTGAATCTGTGTTTGTATGTGTAAGGGCTGCAAGGTGTGATTCTGTGTATGTACGGGATGCAGTGTGTGCGTCTGTAAGGGGTGCATTGAGTGTGTGTTAGGAATGCATTGTGTGTTTCTGTGTGTGTAAGGTTGCATGATTGTGTGATTGTGTGTGTGTGTGTGTGCACGGGGTGCATTGAGTGTGTGTAAGGATGAATTGTGTGTTTCTGTGTGTGTAAGGGTGGTATGATTGTGTGATTGTGTGTGTGTGTGTGTGTGTGTGGTGGATGTCAATCTCTCTCCCTCCCTTGTCACTCTCTTTCTCCCCCTCCCTCCCTCCCTTGTCACTCTATTTCCCCCCCTCCCTCCCTCGTCACTCTATTTCTCCACCTCCCTCCCTCCCTTGTCACTCTCTTTCTCCCCCTCCCTCCCTTGTCACTCTTTCTCCCCCTCCCTCCCTTGTCACTCTTTCTCCCCCTCCCTTGTAACTCTTTCTCCCCCCCCTCCCTCCCTTGTCACTCTCTTTCTCCCTCCCTTGTCACTCTCTTTCTCCGCGTCGTCACTCTCTTTCTCCCCGTCGTCACTCTTTCTCCCCCTCCCTTCCTCCCTCCTCACTCTCTTTTTTCTCCCCCTCCCTCCCTTGCCATTCTCCCCCCCTGTCAGTTTCTTTTGCCCCCCTCCCCCTGTCAGTTTATTTTGTCCCCCCTCCCCCTGTCAGTTTATTTTGTCCCCCCCTCCCCCTGTCAGTTTCTTTCTTCCCCCCGTCAGTTTCTTTCTTCCCCTCCCTCCCCTGTCAGTTTCTTTCTTCCCCTCCCTCCCCCTATCAGTTTCTTTCTTCCCCTCCCTCCCCCTATCAGTTTCTTTCTTCCCCTCCCTCCCCCCTGTCAGTTTCTTTCTTCCCCTCCCTCCCCCTGTCAGTTTCTTTCTTCCACTCCCTCCCTCTTGTCAGTTTCTTTCTCCCCCCTCCCTGTTTATTTCTCCCCCCCTCCCTCCCTGTTTCTTTCTTCCACCCCTCCCTCCCTGTTTCTTTCTTCCCCCCCACCCTCCCTGTTTCTTTCTTCCCCCCTCCCTCCCTGTTTCTTTCTCCCCCCTCCCACCCTGTTTCTTTCCCCCCCCTCCCTCCCTGTTTATTTCTTCCCCCCCTCCCTTTTTCTTTCTCCCCCCTCCCTCCCTGTTTCTTTCTCCCCCCTCCCTCCCTGTTTCTTTCTCCCCCCTCCCTCCCTGTTTCTTTCTCCCCCCTCCCTCCCTGTTTCTTTCTCCCCCCTCCCTCCCTGTTTCTTTCTCCCCCCCCTCCCTGTTTCTTTCTCCCCCTCCCTCCCTGTTTCTTTCTCCCCCCTCCCTGTTTCTTTCTCCCCCTCCCTGTTTCTTCCCCCCTCCCTCCCTGTTTCTTTCTCCCCCATCCCTGTTTCTTTCTCCCCCTCCCTCCCTGTTTCTTTCTCCCCCCTCCCTCCCTGTTTCTTTCTCCCCCCTCCCTCCCTGTTTCTTTCTCCCCCCTCCCTCCCTGTTTCTTTCTCCCCCCTCCCTCCCTGTTTCTTTCTCCCCCCCTCCCTCCCTGTTTCTTTCTCCCCCCCTCCCTGTTTCTTTCTCCCCCTCCCTGTTTCTTTCTCCCCCTCCCTCCCTGTTTCTTTCTCCCCCCCCTCCCTCCCTGTTTCTTTCTCCCCCCCTCCCTCCCTGTTTCTTTCTCCCCCCCTCCCTCCCTGTTTCTTTCTCCCCCCCTCCCTCCCTGTTTCTTTCTCCCCCCCTCCCTCCCTGTTTCTTTCTCCCCCCCTCCCTGTTTCTTTCTCCCCCCCTCCCTGTTTCTTTCTCCCCCCCTCCCTGTTTCTTTCTCCCCCCCTCCCTGTTTCTTTCTCCCCCCTCCCTCCCTGTTTCTTTCTCCCTCCCTGTTTCTTTCTCCCTCCCTGTTTCTTTCTTTCCCCCCTCCCTCCCTCCGTTTCTTTCTCCCCCCTCCCTCCCTGTTTCTTTCTCCCCCCTCCCTCCCTGTTTCTTTCTTTCCCCCCCTCCCTCCCTCCCTGTTTCTTTCTTTCCCCCCCTCCCTCCCTCCCTGTTTCTTTCTTTCCCCCCTCCCTCCCTCCCTGTTTCTTTCTTTCCCCCCCTCTTTCCCTCCCTGTTTCTTTCTTTCCCCCCCCTCTTTCCCTCCCTGTTTCTTTCTTCCCCCCCCCTCCCTCCCTCCCTGTTTCTTTCTTCCCCCCTCCCTCCCTCCCTGTTTCTTTCTTTCCCTCCCTCCCTGTTTCTTTCTTTCCCCCCCTCCCTCCCTCCCTGTTTCTTTCTCCCCCACCTCCCTCCCTCCCTGTTTCTTTCTCCACCCCCTCCCTCCCTCCCTGTTTCTTTCTCCCCCCTCCATGTTTCTTTCTTCTTCACCCCCCCCTCCCTGTTTCTTTCTTTCTTCTCCCCTCCCCTACCTCTGTTGTAGCGTGGCCGAGCGCGGTACGGTCCGCGGTACAGGGAGCTTTTGTTTCCTGTACCCGGCGGACTAACAGGAAGTGCACACTCAGTGTTCACTTCCTGTTAGTCCGGCCGGGTACAGGAGACAGATGCTCCCTGTACCGGCGGACTATATGTCAGGATCGGGACAGGGATCCAACACGCAGAGTACAAACAGGTACAGGGTACGTATACCGTACCTTAGAATGGCCGGACTAACGTAAGGAGTAAGCAAAGAATGGTCTAGAGACAAGTCGAGGTCGGGGGAACGAGAGAGCAGGTAAGCGAGAGACAAGCCGAGTCAAAGGGTAATAGAGGTAAACGAGATAGAACAGACAAGCCGGGTCAAAACCAAAGAGACTGACAAAATACAAGAGCACTGAGAGACTAGACAAGCTAGAACCACGACAGGGCAATGAACAAATGTAGAAAGCCCTACTTTATACCCTGGTTCCAAACAGGTAATCACGCCCACGACGAATCCTCATTCGTGCTTGGGACTTGATTGACAGATCGGGTCGGGTTGTCGTCATGACGTCGGCTATTGAGCGCCGCGTCATAAAAGGAAGTAGATCAATCGCGGCCGGCTTGTAAACGACCGAGGGGACCGCGAGGAACGAGTGATTCAACCCTTTTGCGAGGGAGAACGTCCAAGTGTCTCACCTCCACAGAGGTAGAGACAACAGGTACCCTGACAGTACCCCCCCCCCCTCAGAAACGCCCACCGGACGGAAGGAACCGGGACGAGATGGAAAACGGGAGTGAAAAGCCCTGCGGAGGCGAGGCGCATGTACATCCTCCTGAGGTATCCAAGACCTCTCCTCAGGACCATATCCCTTCCAATCAACCAGATATTGTAACTTCCCCCGAGAGATACGAGAATCAATGATGGAATTGATCTCATACTCCTCTTGTCCCTCAACCTGAACAGGGCGAGGAGATGATGCAGTGGAGGAAAATTTGTTACATACTAAGGGTTTCAACAAGGAAACATGAAAGGAGTTAGGAATGCGTAAGGCAGATGGAAGAGCCAGACGATACGCAACTGGGTTAATTCGAGTCAGAACCTTGTAAGGTCCAATGTAACGAGGAGCGAATTTCATAGAAGGAACCTTCAAGCGAATGTTTTTGGTACTCCACCATACCCTGTCTCCTGGAACAAAGACTGGAGCCGCCCTTCTATGTTTATCAGCGTGTTTCTTGAACAACATGGAATTATGCAGAAGAATTTGTCGAGTCTGATCCCACAACTTTCTCAAATTGGCAACATGAACATCAACCGACGGTACTCCTTGGGAAGGAGAAACCGAGGGAAGAATGGAAGGATGAAAGCCATAATTCATGAAAAAGGGACTAGAACGAGTAGAATCACAAACGAGATTGTTGTGTGCGAACTCCGCCCAAGGAATCAGACCAACCCAATCGTCCTGGTGTTCGGAGACGAAACAGCGCAAATATTGTTCAATTTTTTGATTAGTGCGTTCAGCAGCTCCGTTAGACTGGGGATGATAGGCAGAAGAGAAATTCAATTTGATACCCATTTGAGAGCAGAATGACTTCCAAAAACGGGAAACAAATTGGGAACCTCTATCAGAAACAATTTCGGAGGGTATCCCATGTAAACAAAATATCTCTTTAGCGAATGTCTCAGCCAATTCAGGAGAAGCTGGGAGTTTAGGTAAGGGCACGAAATGGGCCATCTTAGTAAACCTGTCAACCACCGTGAGAATCACAGTCTGCTTTTTAGAAACAGGTAAATCGACAATGAAGTCCATAGCCAAACAGGTCCATGGTTTCTCGGGAATTTCCAAGGGGTGCAAAAGACCACATGGAAGCGTTTGAGGTCGTTTAGTCTTCATACAGACCTCACATGCTTCGACAAAATCCCTAATATCCTTACGTAAGGAGGGCCACCAGAAATCTTTAGCTATTAAGGAACATGTTTTACGAATGCCAGGGTGCCCAGCCACCTTACTGTTGTGGAAGCATTGTAGCAGTTCTAGTTGGAGTTCAGCAGGAACAAAATACCGTGACTCTGGATTCTGTCTAGGAGCCAGATGTTGTAGCTTCATAATCTCGGCAAGCAACGGAGAATGAATCCTGAGGCTAGTGTTGGCGATAATATTGCACTTGGGAACTATAGAAGACAAAACCGTCTCAGATATAGTAGAAGGTTCATGTTGGTGAGACAAAGCATCGGCCTTAGAGTTCTTAGAACCAGGTCTATAAGTGAGCACGTAATTGAAATGGGTGAGGAATAAGGACCAACGAGCTTGTCTGGCGGATAAGCGCTTGGCCTCCCCAATATAAGACAAGTTCTTGTGATCCGTCAGAATAGTAACAGGATGCAAGGTCCCCTCCAATAAATGTCTCCACTCCTTTAAAGCCATGATAACAGCTAGTAGTTCCCTGTCACCAATATCCTATCTGCTTTCAGTCCCAGATAGTTTTTTGGAAAAAAAACCACATGGATGTAATGGTTTATCCACGCCTAACCTTTGAGACAAGATGGCACCTATACCTGTCTCTGAGGCGTCTACCTCGAGTAGGAAAGGTAAAGTTGTATCGGGGTGAACTAAAATTGGTGCAGAAGCAAAAAGTTCCTTAAGTGTCTTAAAGGCAACGAGAGCTTCAGTAGACCAAGTCTTAGTGTCAGCCCCCTGTCTGGTCATATTGGTAATAGGAGCAATAATGGAAGAGTATCCTTTAATGAAGCGCCTATAATAATTGGAGAATCCAATAAACCTCTGAATGGCCTTGAGACCCCTGGGTAATGGCCAATCTAAAATAGACTGGAGTTTATCCGGATCCATCTTAAAGCCTTCCCCAGAAATCACGTAACCAAGAAAGTTTATCTGAGATTGGTCAAAACTACATTTCTCCAATTTGCAGTACAACCCATGTTGTAGGAGTTTGCGCAATACCCTTCTGACTTGTCTGTGGTGGGTCTCAATTTCTCTAGAGTGTATAAGTATATCATCTAAGTATACAATAACACAATCATGTTGAAATTCCCTAAGAACTTCATTAATCAGATCCTGAAATACTGCCGGTGCATTACAGAGCCCAAAAGGCATTACCGTGTACTCATAGTGCCCATATCGAGTATTGAACGCTGTTTTCCACTCGTCTCCCTGCTGAATTCTCACCAAGTTATACGCCCCTCTGAGATCTAACTTGGTGAAAATCTTGGAACCCTTTAAACGATCAAAGAGCTCAGTAATCAAAGGGATTGGGTATGCATTTCTAATAGTTATTTTATTCAAACCTCGGTAATCAATGCAAGGCCTTAACGTACCATCTTTCTTATTTACAAAAATGTGTCTAGATTCTCACGGATATACTCCTCTAAGACTAAGTTCTCCTTAGTGGATAAAGGATATACATTGCCCCTCGGAGGCATAGTACCAGGTAGGAGATTAATCTTGCAATCAAAGGGCCTGTGTGGAGGTAAAGTATCAGCATTCTTCTTGTCAAAGACTGCCTTTAAATCTAGATACAGAGATGGTATTTGTAAGTCTGTAGGCTGGGTGGAGTTAACCGGTGTATTTCCTACGCAGAGTGGTGAGACTTTCTGTAAACACCTGTTCTGGCAAGCCTGACCCCATGAGGTTATCTCCCCTAGCTCCCAATCAATAGTAGGGTTATGTTTCTTTAACCCTGGATACCCCAGAACTATAGGAACAGAAGGGGACGAGATAAGCATAAGGGATATATCCTCCTCGTGTAAAATACCAACAGTCAAATTAACAGGTATAGTCTCATGAGAAATAACAGGTTCAGATAATGGTCTACCATCTATGGCCTCAACAGCCAAGGGAGTGTCTCTTAGCTGAGAAGGAATAGAGTGCTTAGAGACAAAAACTTGGTCGATAAAGCTCTCAGAGTCTATCAATGCCATAGTCTTTATAACTCCCTTTTCCCATGCTAAGGAAACAGGTAACAGAAGCCTGTGATCTTTGTAATTGTGTATAGAGGACAAAATAGAAACACCCAAGGCCTGTCCTCTAGAGAAACTTAGGTGCGAGCGTTTCCCGGACGATTAGGACAATTTAGGCGAAGGTGCCCTCTTACTCCACAATACATACACAACCCCTCCTTTCTCCTGTACTGTCTCTCTTCTTCTGAGAGGCGAGTATTGCCTATCTGCATAGGTTCAGAAAAAACTGGGATAGGGGTTTGAGGACTTTGAAATAAAGGAGCTAGTTTAAAGGAAGGTCTACGAGTATTATCTCGAGTGTTCAGTCTCTCTCTTAAACGTTCATCAATACGAGAAATAAAAGAAATTAAATCCTCCAAATTCTCAGGAAGCTCTCTAGTAGCCACCTCGTCTAGAATTACATCAGATAATCCGTTTAAAAATACGTCTATATAAGCCTGTTCATTCCACTTAACTTCTGCCGCCTAAGACCTGAACTCTAGTGCATAATCCACAAGGGTTCGGTTATCTTGTCTAAGGCGCAGTAGTAATCTAGCTGCATTGACCTTTCTACCTGGAGGATCAAAAGTTCTTCTAAAGGCAGCGACAAAGGCATTATAATTATAGACTAACGGGTTATCATTCTCCCACAGAGGATTAGCCCATCTCAGAGCCTTATCAATGAGGAGTGTGATAATGAATCCAACTTTTGCCCTATCTGTAGGGTAAGAGCGAGGTTGCAATTCAAAATGTATACCAATTTGGTTTAAGAAACCACGGCACCTCTCCGGAGAACCACCATAACGTACAGGAGGTGTAATACGGGAAGAGGCACCTACAGTGGCTACTTCTAGACCTGAACTTACAGGGGAGATGGACGTGGCTCGCATCTCTTCCGGTGGATTACTGGAACGAGATAATAGAGCTTGCAGCGCTAGAGCCATCTGGTCCATTCTGTGATCCATGGCATCAAATCTAGATTCGGAAGAACCAACCTGAGTGTTTGTACCTGCAGGATCCATTGGCCCTGTCGTAATGTCAGGATCGGGACAGGGATCCAACACGCAGAGTACAAACAGGTACAGGGTACGTATACCGGACCTTAGAATGGCCGGACTAACGTAAGGAGTAAGCAAAGAATGGTCTAGAGACAAGCCGAGGTCAGGGGAACGAGAGAGCAGGTAAGCGAGAGACAAGCCGAGTCAAAGGGTAATAGAGGTAAACGAGGTAGAACAGACAAGCCGGGTCAAAACCAAAGAGACTGACAAAATACAAGAGCACTGAGAGACTAGACAAGCTAGAACCACGACAGGGCAATGAACAAATGTAGAAAGCCCTACTTTATACCCTGGTTCCAAACAGGTAATCACGCCCACGACGAATCCTCATTCGTGCTTGGGACTTGATTGACAGATCGGGTCGGGTTGTCGTCATGACGTCGGCTATTGAGCGCCGCGTCATAAAAGGAAGTAGATCCCTCGCGGCCGGCTTGTAAACGACCGAAGGGACCGCGAGGAACGAGTGATTCAACCCTTTTGCGAGGGAGAACGTCCAAGTGTCTCACCTCCACAGAGGTAGAGACAACAGGTACCCTGACACTATACAGGGCTCGGCCACGCTACAATGAGGGAGTGACAGGAGGGAGCGCTGAGCGCCCGGGCGGTGCGCCCTCATGGACGCACCAGTCTGGGCAAAGCTGCAGCCACCTGAGGCTCTCTACAGAACACTCGGGCGGCTGCAGCATCAGAGGGGCCGGCGGAGCTGGGGGGGGATTTCCCCATACCTGTCCCCCCTGCATGATTTGCTGGGGGGGATGCATACCCCCCATCCCCCCCAGTTCCTACACCCATGACTAGAGGCATTTAAACACTGTAATATAAACACTGACATTGTTCAGGATTGCAATGATTTTAGCTACAGGGTTAAAACAAAGATGGGATGGAGGGGGGGGGGGAGAAGGGGCAGGCAGTGGTCATAGCACCTAGACCACTTCAATGAGATGACATGGTCTAGGTGCCAATAGGGTTCCTTTTCACTTTAAGAAGGGCCCCTAGTGGCTGTCTAGAAACCTTGCATATTCTATAAAACTATATATATGCAGGGTTAAACTACAGGGTCTCTGCACGGAGATCCCTTCAATAAGACAAAGTGGTTCTTTAAGATAATAATAGTGTCCTCCTGTACAATAGTTCTGCCATATGTCTGTCAGAATATATAAAGCTCATTGGCATATGAAATAGGCAAAATGTATCTGTAAATAACCAGTGTGAGAAAATATGAGGGAAACTTGCAAGTCAGATATTGTCCTTCAATTTTTAAATGTATATAGGTCAAAGAAATTCAAGTGGTTATGCAAATTGATTTCTGCTCTCTGAGAAGGCCTAGGAAAAGGGAATGCTTTAATACTGTCTTATAGAGAGACTGTCTTTCTCATCATCTGGTTGAACCATAGGTCAAACTGAGACTGCTAGATTTATAATGACAGCAATTCACCTAGACCAGGGATAGGCAACCTTCGGCTCTCCAGATGTTGTGAACTACATCCCCCATAATGCTCTTACACACATAATGCTGGCAAAGCATCATGGGGGGTGTAGTCCAAAACATCTGCAGAGCCGAAGGTTGCCTATGCCTGACCTAGACTGATCATTAAAACTAGACAAACATGGGGGGCGGAGTCGGCTTCCGGTGTGAGCAGTTACATGGAGTGAAAGCTGAGAGCACCACAGGTTTGCAAGCCATAATTTTGCAGCAATTAGCAAATATATTAGAGCACTCGATAGCTCACATCATACAACACATACCTACGGCTCCTCCCAAGCAGACAAAACTCACGGACCCAGTCAGATGCACTAAAAAGGACTGCCACAAGTTTATCCAAGATGGCGACGACCATGTGGCGTACTTGCCGATGTCCGAGGGCGCATGCAAACAAGAGCCTCCACACTCTCCGGTTTATACGAATGAGGTGGTCACAGAGAAATGCCTGGACAGAATGCTACAAAGAATGCAGACCACCATCTCTGCCGACCTTAAGACGCTCCGAGAGGACATTAAAAAGGATATCTCTGCACTTAGGGACAGCATCAGCCATCTTGAGCAACGCACTGAGGAGTTGTGTGAAGCCCACAATGAAGTTTTGGATAAAGTGCAGAGGCTGGCAGAAGAAAATTCAGCGTTCGAAAACAAAATCGCGGACATAGAAGACAGGCTACCAAGACTGGCGAGATTTACTGCGGACACCCCCAGGGATGTGATCATATGTTATCACAACTACCACTACTAGAACCTACTACTCACAGCTGCCAGGTAAACGCCTACACTGCTAGACCCTTAACAAGCAATCACTCTCTATGCCGATTTGTCAGCGACCACCATGGCAAGACGGAGAGAATTTGTAAATGTCACGAAAATTTTGTCTAATCACAATATCTCGTACAAATGGGGTTATCCCTCAAAGGTATTAGTATGGAAGGACGGCAGAACATGCTATGGCGGAACCAGATGATGGCTTTAAGAAACTAAAGGACTGGGGACTATCTGCCACTTCCAGTGCGAATCCACAGAAGTTATCTCACCAAGAAAAAACCCACAGGCCTCACTGACTCTCTGTCACTATATGATTGTTGACGCGTGACTAGGTAACAGCATATAGTCACCAACTGCATTCTTTGTCGCCTGGAGAACTGTTCTTCAACAACTACCTGCGGATAGTACCCTGTTCTCAACATGTCGGCACAGCTAAGGAAGTTGTTCAGTTAAATGTTCTGTTTTATCTTATAGTAGGTCACCTTGCATGTGTAGAGATTGAAGAGGCCTTTCCTCTACTACCACTGTGACCACTGTTGTGTCATTATACTCATTATTGCATAGGACCACTATATATTGCCTCCTTGCATGCCTCTACTATAGTCGTTTAATATAGCACTGATAGGCCCGTGATGAGATGCCTCCATAGTAAGCACAGCCTGATAGGCCTTAACGCCTTTAACCCAAATGCAACTCCACGCGGTATAGTTGTGTGGCGATAACTGGCCTGGCAAGCAGGTTATAAAATGTATTGCATTTTAGTGGTTACAGCCAAACAAATTAGACAAAAACTATAAAAAATAAAATTAAAAATTAAAATTAATGTAACTTTTACTGGATTTTTAGGTATAGTTTAGCTACTTTGCATTTGGGTGCTGTAGTGGACTATGTTTTGCTACTAGCGACCTTTCATATCTTTGGCTGTCCATAACCTTATTTGTTGAATTATTTTATATTAGTTGCCACTGTTACTTATGGGAAACAAGTAACAAGCTCTCTATTATATAATTCGTCTGGTTGTTCGGTAAGAATCCTATTTCAACTTTATTAAGCAGTATTGTTCGACAAACTAACAAACTACCGAACAACCAGGCCACCCTGGAGAGGAGCATGGTGCTAATCGACCCCCCCATCAGTATTCACACTACCTTAATTGCCAACCACACAAACTAACTGGGTATCCCCTGGGTGGCCGCCCTTCGGCATACGAATACGTGGTGGTGGCCATCTTTACATACGAATGCATCAACAGTGTTTGGTCGTCGAGTGTCTGGAACCTAAATTGGACACTCGACAGCACGAACAATGCCGAGACTTCCATACTCGCACCAGTTCATGGGAAATCAAGAGAACAGAGCGGCGTTCGGTGAATAGAGTCATACGAATGAGAGGAATCATAATGTTAGACATTTTCGTGATTTTCAACCTCAAGATTAGAGATCAACTGCAAGGCCAAAACACATGGAACTATCTTCGGCTAACACCTCATGTGCGGTCGGTAAAATTAAGACCTCCATAGAACTTTCGAACCCCTGAACTGATCTGGGTGATTTTTCAATATGTTGCTCCCCCAGATCAATGGGTGTATGTTATTGTTTTGGGGTACATCCAAGAATTGGTGAAAAATATGTTTTATAACTTATAGGTAATTAAGTTATCTCTTGATTGGCTAATCCTAATTCTCTGTGGGTGTCTCCCTTGCATAGGAGAATTGTATAAAAGCTGAATGTGTGGATTAAAAGTTCAGTTCTGCTCCTGATACTGAGTGTCGTCCAGTTATTGGGAAAGGTGATGGGAGATTTGTGGATTTATTTACTACATATGCTGGGCTTCTTGTAATATCCTGCTTGTTTCTGAGTAGCTGTTGGAGTGACCAGGGGAGAATAAGCCCTGCTACCATTGATCTCCGCTACAGGTGCTATTGAGGCCCACTACTTTATCGCAGATGTGATATATCGTTAGATGATCAGTATTCCTTTAGGGTTAACACACACGATTCTTAGTATAATATGGCAATATTTGCTAATTTGTTATTAATTAACTGGGTTCACTGTAGGAGTTCACTTCTGCTCACCCCCCTTGGCCATTGACAAGTAGTCTACCCAAAATGCGTTGCCTCATGCTTGGGCCAATGGTTTCACTCTACTTATTCAGAGTCTTATGTATATACTTGTTTTATTAATCCTTTATTTGTTATTGCCTTTGATTTCCTCTTTCTGAGTGAAATATGCTCATTACCATGCTGTTCCCTGGGATTACACATCTTGGCCGATACCCATTGACCATTGTGGCACAGACGTACAGAGTCATAATAGCTGGAGTAGTTGCTGGCCCAATGAGCCCTGGCCCCACCCTACTATGATAGTCCCCGACACCACATTCAGATCATTGGAGCAATTCGCTCTACTGCTGCATGCCACTCTATTACCCTGGAGTATTAGATTGTAAATGACTTTAAATAACCACTTGAAAGTGCTTTCCTTTAATGCCAAAGGGATTAAATAGCCCACATAAGTGGAGACTAGCTTTAAGAGATATGCATGTGATAAATGTAGCTGTGGTATGCATCCAAGAAACCCATTTTTGAAAACGAAACCCGCCACAACTTAAATCCAAAAAACATCCTGTTGCATACCATGCTTAAGCCCCTCATAAGTCAAATGGGGTTTCAGTGCTCTTTGACACTGATTGTTTTTTTTTCCCCTGTTAAACAATTTACAGACCATCTGGGTAGATTGCTGATTCTGGCTGGAGACTTGAATGGGATTCAGGTGACGATAGCCTCCTTATATGCCCCCACTGAATCTAAACATACATTCCTGGAGGCAGCAATTAAAAAAATAACTAAAATGGCAACAGGTCATATTATCATATGCGGGGATTTCAACTGCACGTTGAACCCTAATCTGGATATTATGAGAAAAAGCATGAGTGCCCCACAC
Organism: Pelobates fuscus; assembly: GCF_036172605.1. Classification (NCBI taxonomy): domain Eukaryota; kingdom Metazoa; phylum Chordata; class Amphibia; order Anura; family Pelobatidae; genus Pelobates; species Pelobates fuscus. The sequence goes on along the minus strand of NC_086326.1, from coordinate 122,759,529 downwards.
AAATCTTCGCTTCGTATAAGTCAACGTGTGTCCAAACTGCTCCACACACATGACCTATATGACATATGAAGAAATCTTTACCCCCTCGGCCAAAGATTATTCGGATCTCTCGCCCATACACATGACACATTCACGAATTGACATGCACTGGGTGGTTAAGTAAACCCTGCCACATCTGATGGATGTTTCAATAAGTCAAAGGACGTGGTCAGACCATGCTCCTGTAGTGCTTACAATAAGGGTCCCCTGCGAGAGGGAGGGGAAAATGGTGACTGAATGAGGCCATCCAGGTCTACCCAAACACCGGGCAGGAGTTGGGGGAAGTAATAAACAATTACTATTCTGACAATTACACTCCAGGCATGTCCCAAACTACCCAATGGTTAGCCTATAAAGCAGTGTTGCGGGGACTGTTGATCAAGCTACGTTCCCAGCGTAAGAAAAAGAGATGTAGGAATCGTTTCAGATGCCTCAAGGAACTAGCAGTACTGGAAATGTAGAATAAAACAAACCCATCTAGAAACCTGTCAAAGCAAATAGGAGCAGTTCAAATGGAATTACAGGAACTGAACTTACATGAATCGGAAAAACAGATTACACAGACTAAACAACAATATTACTCATTCGGCAATAAAGCCGGAAGGTTACTAGCAAATAAGCTAAAAAACAGTTGTCTCCAAACCAAAATCCCCTACATACTCTCCCCCACAGGTGATAAACTCTACATCCCCACTATGATAGTTGAGGAGCTCACGGAATTCTACACTCACCTTTATAATTTAAGGAGGACAAAACAGTACACACCCTGGCACCTACCAATATTCAAGACTTTTTAAATACTGTCGAGCTACCGGATCTCTCACTTCAACAATCCGAGGCTTTAGACACTCCCTTTACAGAAGAGGAGGTTAGAGAAGCAATTAAAGCCATGCCCAAACATAAATCACCTGGCCCGGATGGTCTCACAAATTCTTATTATATCAAACTTAAATGATATTTAACACCGCACCTAATGCACCTTTTTAACGTGATAAAACAATCTGGTGATTTGCCACCGGAAATGTTGGAGGCATACATCACAACGTTGCCCAATCCTTACAAACCACCTACCTCTGGGGAAAACTTGTGCCCGATTTGCCTGTTAAATGCAGATGTCAAATTATATGCAAAATTGATAGCATTAAGGCTCAAACCCATGCTGCACACTGTAATCTCAGATGAACAGACTGGCTTTGTACCACATAGACAAGTGGGTGACAATGCGAGATACTTCCTAGATTTGATAGATTGGGCCCAACACAGTTCACAGAGTGGTATTATATTAGATCTTGACACTGAAAAAGCGTTTGACCGCTTAAATTGGCAATACATGGTTATGACCCTAGGAAAACTTGGTCTATCCCCAACATTCATCAAGAGTATAATGGCCTTATATAACGCACCTTCTGCCTCATATAACGCACCTTATGCCATCATCCTTTCCTATAACTAATGGCACACGTCAGGGGTATCCTCTCTCCCCATTATTTTTTATCATATGCTGGGAACCTATCATACGAACAATAAAACAAACACCTACAATTCAAGGTCTGATGACCCCTGATGGGGAAAATAAACTTGCACTTTTTGCAGATGATGTCCTGCTCTTTTTAACCTTGCCGGACACATTTATATCCCTCTTATGGAAACACTGTCCTTATATGGGGAAATATCCTATTATAAAAACAATGCTTCCAAAACGCAAGCACTCCCTATCAATGTACATAGAACCTCCATTCAGCTCCTAAAATGGTCATACTCATTTGACCGGGGAATTAAATTGACAAAACACAGACAAGCCCTCCTACAAGATAACCATGAAGTCCTTATCCAAAAACTATGAAACATGCTTGACCAATGGAAAGATATAGAAGTCTCCTGGTTTAGCAGGGTTAACACTATAAAGATGATGGCACTCCCACACATTCTCTATTTACTCTGCACATTACCTATAGCAGAGTAGCACAATCTACTCAAACGCATGCAGGCCACACTGAATGCACACATTTGGAAAAGAAAACTGCCTAGGATCAGAGCAAATCTGAACTGGTTGCAGTGGCAGAACCACAGCCTATTTGTGGAGTTCCTTCCATATTGTGTGTGTTCCCCTGTAATTTTCATATACTGTGCCTCCTCCCCATTCGGGAGAGCTTCCACGAAAGGAACCCATTCATCTTCAGAACGGGGACTACCCCCATATCTCATTTAGAACGTGAGTTAGAATGTTCAGATAGAACGATCTCACCTCGATCATCGGTGCGAAACCGCAAAGGAAACAATTAATGAGGGCTCCCCTGGGTGGTTGCTACAGTACAGACAAACGCCAGCCAGGGGGAGCATTTGTGGATTATTTCCTGACTCATTCATCTTCTGAATGAGGACCTTCCCGGTGCCCCATTAGAACGTTGTGGCAAAACTAGCCACTTCTTGAGACTGAGTTGGTTCGACCATTTCTCCTTCACAAACAGAATATGGACATATTGTTCGTCAGTCGAACCAACTACTGAACGGGGAGAGCACCCAGGGGAGTCGTGTGTCTCCAACTGAGGATTGTAACACCTTAAAACAGCAAGGTTCTAAATGGTCGGATGGGCGACCATCTTTGCACACGAACACCCAGCTGTGTTTGGTCATCAAGTGCGCGGAACTAAAATTGGACACTCAACCTCGCGAACACCGCTGGACTTCCATCCTGTTTGTACGTGTGTTTCCTCGTCTAAGAAAAGTGGCATTCGACTAAATTGAATGAACGGCCATCAGGCACACGACTACCCAATTTATGAACATTTACATTCGTTAGTTTATTCGTGAGAACTCCTGACAGAAGACCGGTCAAAGCATTCAAACGCATGGAACTGTTTTGGGGCTTCACCTCGTGGCTGACTGGTCTAAACTTCACTCGAATGGCGTTCCTGTTCTACCGAACGGATCTGAGCGGTATTTTGACAGATTGGGCGCTCAGATCCCTGCTATTCTGTGAAGTGGAGTTCTGAGTAATACTATGGGAGTTATGAGGTTTTAAAATAATGTTTAATTTTCTGCACTTGGGAGATAATCTAATTAAAGAATTGTCCTTATGCAATTATCTTCCAAGTACAGAAAAGGATCATGGGAAATGTGTCTTTGTTTCCTGTCCTCCACAAGGTCCACCAGGGGAAAACCCCTGGTATGTAATTAAAGAAACCCCTTGCATGGGGAATAGCATAAAAGCCAGCTGTGGCTCATTAAAAATTAGTTGAAGCTGTGTTTCGTCCAGTTGTTGGGGAATGGGATTGGAATTGTCACGTTCCACTTTATTTAAATGCTGATTAAGTCTACCAGCGGAGATATTGCAGTTAATACTTCTACTCCGCTACAAACGTTCCCCCCAATTAATCAGAACGTTTGCACTTGCAAAATAAGTGTAAAACCGCAACATTCACACTGGCAACATAGTGTAAAGCTGCAATGGAGGTAATTAATGAGGTCTCCCCTGGGTGACTGTCCTTTCGTATAGATGAACGCCAACCAAGGGGAGCATTCGTACCCCGAAAGGAGACGCTTCCCTTGCAGGTTTCAGCACTGGAGCCTTGCAACCAGAGAGTGGTCGGGGAAGGTGCCCTGCAGGAGGATGCCTGAGGTTGGTGGGGACACTTTTGAGGCACTGGCTACTTTGTCAGGCTTTTCTGTGCCTGGGAAAGTTTATTTTCCTGCGCCTTGGCTTCCAGACACAGAGGATCCTGGGATGAAGACCCCTGTGTGGGGGGCTTTCTGTACCTGGGAAACAAAGGGACAACAACCCTCTTTCCCACACTTTGGCTCCCAGGTACAGAGGCTCCTAGGATATGACCCCTGTTGACTTGAGATGAAAACACCTTGCACAGGAACATGCATAAAAGCTGAGTGTGGCTCAATAAAATGTTGTTGAAACCCTGGGACTGTGTGTCGTCCAGTCACTGGGGGGGAAATGAGGGGGTTATACTCCAAGTGGTTCCTGAACGGCTGAAGGAAGGGAATTAGCTGAGGTGACCGGTCAGATGACCTGTGGTCCGCTACAAGTGGTGGCAAGCGTCTGGATCGCATTTCCCAGCTGAACGGAACCAGCGTTGGTGAGTCGAACAGACCCATGGACTACACAAGTTTAAAGAGGCAAACACTACAGGATCTGCTGGAAGCCAGAGGGCAATCGGCCGGCACTCGTACCAAGGCTGATCTGATTGCCGCTCTCATGGAGGACAATCATCTAAGTGGTGAGGCAGCTGTACCGCAGCCGAAGGGCTTAACAGAGAAATGGTGCGGCAAATGGCCTAATACAGAGAAACCCCCTCAGAGGAAATTCTGACCAAGCTCCTCTCCGAGGCACTAGCCTATATCGTGGCTCAGAGGAATAAGGACGAACCCCACATAGCCCGACAAACGATGGGTGGTAGAGAGCCCCCCGGAGAGTCCAGCAACCCCTGAACGAAAACCCAAATTGCCATGCGACGCCTTTGGGAATTTCAAGGAAGCAGATGCTTCTGCAGGACTTAGAAAGCCTGCAAATCCTACATGAAGTCACCCACACAGCCTGGGTCCCCATCTAGACCAGGAAGCTAGCGGGAAGCTAGCGGGGAAGGCAGCGGATGCCTACCAGGCCATACCCGAAGACAAGCTCCCGAATTAAAGTTTTGTAAAGCGGGTCCTACTAGCCAGTAGAGGTATGCTGTAACAGAAGCTTCAACTGTCTAAGATTTGTGCTAAGACAGTTTTTTACTGTTACAGGTAAGATTCATCTGTAGGAAAAGGTTACTGATTGCACAAGGTTTGATTTCCTGGCGGTAATTATAAGGCATTAGATTTTATTAGTTAGCTACTTGCTATTGATTGCTGTTTAAATTAGCTATTGTTTGCAAATAAGCAGAGGCCTACCCAGGTGTTAAACATTCCTAGTGGGTGGTGATTTTAGGAGTATATAAGGGTTGTTGTGATAATCTTGGCTAATATAGCTTGGTTGCTTCATCGAAGTGTTGCTTCTAAGTGTGTGTGGTTGGAGATATTCTGGAGAGAAACTGGAGGTAATCTGAGGTATTCAGGAGGATAAATAAAAAGTTAAGATTCGTTTGATTGAAATTATTTACCTCATTGGAATGGCAGACTTAGTTCTGTGTAATAGTGATGTCGCGAACATAAAATTTTCGGTTCGCGAACGGTGAACGCGAACTTCCGCAAATGTTCGCGAACGGGCGAACCGGGCGAACTGCCATAGACTTCAATGGGCAGGCGAATTTTAAAACCCACAGGGACTCTTTCTGGCCACAATAGTGATGGAAAAGTTGTTTCAAGGGGACTAACACCTGGGCTGTGGCATGCCGGAAAGGGATCCATGGCAAAACTCCCATGGAAAATTACATAGTTGATGCAGAGTCTGGTTTTAATCCATAAAGGGCATAACTCACCTAACATTCCTAAATTATTTGGAATAACGTGCTTAAAACATCAGGTATGATGTTGTATCAATCAGGTAGTGTAAGGGTTATGCCCGCTTCACAGTGACAGACCAAACTCCCCGTTTAACGCACCGCAAACAACCGCAAACAGTCCATTTGCACAACCGCAAACTCCCCATTTGCACAAGGTTGGATACCAAGCTAGCCATGTTCCGTTCCTTGTCCTCACTGATGTCATTGAAGGTCTCTTCCTCCACCCAGCCACGTAGAACACCAAGGGTCCCCGAAAGGTGACAACAAGCCCCTGGGACGCCTGCTGTGTCCACCTCCTCAAAGCCACCTTCCTCCTCTGACTCCTCTTCTTCAGACTCCTCTCTCTGCGTTGCCTCTCTCTGCGTTATTATAATGTGTGTTAAGTAGTACTATTCCTATCAGTTTAATCCCTGTTACGTCCCTATCAGGGAACGTGTATATAAGGCATCGATTTTAGGAAGCGGGAGATGGAAAAAGATGCTTGGTCGGTCCTCCTACTTCAAATTTGGGGCACTGCGCGTGCAATCTAATGTGCCACCAGATAGGAGTGGTGTGTTAAGTAGTACTATTCTTATCAGTTTAATCCCTGTTAAGTCCCCTATCAGGGGACGTGTATATAAGGCATCGATTTTAGGAAGCGGGAGATGGAAAAACATGCTTGGTCGGTCCTCCTACTTCAAATTTGGGGCACTGCGCGTGCAATCTAATGTGCCACCAGATAGGAGTGGTGTGTTAAGTAGTACTATTCTTATTAGTTTAATCCCTGTTACGTCCCCTATCAGGGGACGTGTATATGAGGCATCGATTTTAGGAAGCGGGAGATGGAAAAAGATGCTTGGTCGGTCCTCCTACTTCAAATTTGGGGCACTGCGCGTGCAATCTAATGTGCCACCAGATAGGAGTGGTGTGTTAAGTAGTACTATTCCTATCAGTTTAATCCCTGTTAAGTCCCCTATCAGGGGACGTGTATATAAGGCATCGATTTTAGGAAGCGGGAGATGGAAAAACATGCTTGGTCGGTCCTCCTACTTCAAATTTGGGGCATTGCGCGTGCAATCTAATGTGCCACCAGATAGGAGTGGTGTGTTAAGTAGTACTATTCCTATTAGTTTAATCCCTGTTACGTCCCCTATCAGGGGGCGTGTATATGAGGCATCGATTTTAGGAAGCAGGAGATGGAAAAAGATGCTTGGTCGGTCCTCCTACTTCAAATTTGGGGCACTGCACGTGCAATCTAATGTGCCACCAGATAGGAGTGGTGTGTTAAGTAGTACTATTCTCATCAGTTTAATCCCTGTTACGTCCCCTATCAGGGGACGTGTATATAAGGCATCGATTTTAGGAAGCGGGAGATGGAAAAACATCCTCCTACTTCAAATTTGGGGCACTGCGCGTGCAATCTAATGTGCCACCAGATAGGAGGGGTGTGTTAAGTAGTACTATTCCTATCAGTTTAATCCCTGTTACGTCCCCTATCAGGGGACGTGTATATAAGGCATCGATTTTAGGAAGCGGAAGATGGAAAAAGATGCTTTGTCGGTCCTCCTACTTCAAATTTGGGGCACTGCGCGTGCAATCTAATGTGCCACCAGATAGGAGTGGTGTGTTAAGTAGTACTATTCTTATCAGTTTAATCCCTGTTACATCCCCTATCAGGGGACGTGTATATAAGGCATCGATTTTAGGAAGTGGGAGATGGAAAAAGATGCTTGGTCGGTCTTCCTACTTCAAATTTGGGTCACTGCGCGTGCAATCTAATGTGCCACCAGATAGGAGTGGTGTGTTAAGTAGTACTATTCTTATCAGTTTAATCCCTGTTACGTACCCTATCAGGGAACGTGTATATAAGGCATCGATTTTAGGAAGCGGGAGATAGAAAAAGATGCTTGGTCGGTCCTCCTACTTCAAATTTGGGGCACTGTGCGTGCAATCTAATGTGCCACCAGATAGGAGTGGTGTGTTAAGTAGTACTATTCTTATCAGTTTAATCCCTGTTACGTCCCCTATCAGGGGACGTGTATATAAGGCATCGATTTTAGGAAGCGGAAGATGGAAAAACATGCTTGGTCGGTCCTCCTACTTCAAATTTGGGGCACTGCGCGTGCAATCTAATGTGCCACCAGATAGGAGTGGTGTGTTAAGTAGTCCCCCTCATCAGGCCTTTTTTAGTCGAATGTATCGCCCACTGTCAGTCCCTTCGGGATCCATCCATCATTCATCTTAATGAAGGTGAGGTAATCTAGACTTTTTTGACCTAGGCGACTTCTCTTCTCAGTGACAATACCTCCTGCTGCACTTGAAGCAGGGAAGGCCAGAAGTTCTATAGCAAATTGGGATAGCTCAGGCCACAGGTCAAGCCTGCACACCCAGTAGTCAAGGGGTTCATCGCTCCTCAGAGTGTCGATATCTGCAGTTAAGGCGTGGTAGTCTGCTACCTGTCGGTCGAGTCGTTCTCTGAGGGTGGACCCCGAAGGGCTGTGGTGATGCGTAGGACTTAAAAAGCTCTGCATGTCCTCCATCAACAACACGTCTGTAAAGCGTCCTGTCCTTGCCGGCTTGGTCGTGGGAGGAGGAGGATTACTTTCACCTCTTCCCCTGTTAGATTCCCGTTGTGCTGGACATCACCCTTATATGCTGTGTAAAGCATACTATTTAATTGATTTTGGAACTGCTGCATCCTTTCCGACTTGCCGTAATTTGGTAACATTTCAGGCACTTTCTGCTTATACCGGGGACTAGTAGCGTGGACACCCAGTACAGGTCGTTCTCCTTCAGCCTTTTTATACGAGGGTCCTTAAACAGGCACGACAGCATGAAAGACCCCATTTCCACAAGGTTGGATGCCGAGCTACTTATGTCCTGTTCCTCGACCTCAGTGATCTCTCTGAAGGTATGTTCTTCCCCCAGCCACGTACAACACCACGGGTACCAGATAGGTGACAACGAGCACCCTGGGATGCCTGTTGTGGTTGGTCTTCCTCCTCCTCCTCAAAGCCACATTCCTCCTCTGACTCCTCTTCCTCACAATCCTCTTCCAGCGTTGCCGCAGGTCCAGCAAGCGATGCTGATAAGGCTGTTTCTGGTGGTGATGGTGACCACAACTCTTCATCTTAACGCTCATCTACGGCCTGATCCAGCACTCGTCGCAGGGCACGCTCCAGGAAGAAAACAAATGGTATGATGTCGCTGATGGTGCCTTCGGTGTGACTGACTAGGTTTGTCACCTCCTCAAAAGGACGCATGAGACTACAGGCATTGCGCATGAGCGTCCAGTAACGTGGCAAAAAAAATCCCAGCTCCACAGAGGCTGTCCTAGCACCCCGGTCATACAAATACTCATTAACGGCTTTTTCTTGTTGGAGCAGGCGGTCGAACATTAGGAGTGTTGAATTCCAATGTGTCGGGCTGTCGCAAATCAAGCGCCTCACTGGCATGTTGTTTCGCCACTGGATATCGGAAAAGTGCGCCATGGCCATGTAGGAACGCCTGAAATGGCCACACACCTTCCTGGTCTGCTTAAGGACGTCCTGTAAGGCTGTGTACTTATGCACAAAGCGTTGTACGATCAGATTACACACATGTGCCATGCACGGCACATGTGTCAACTTGTCCAAATGCAATGCCGGCAACAAATTTCTTCCGTTGTCACAAACCACTTTGGCGATCTCCAGTTGGTGCGGAGTCAGCCACTGATCCACCTGTGAGTTCAGGGCAGACAGGAGTGCTGGTCCGGTGTGACTCTCTGCTTTCAGGCAAGTCAACCCCAAGACGGCATGACACTGCCGTATCCGGGATGTGGAACAGTACCTGGGGAGCTGGGGGGTGCCGTTGATGTAGAGCAAGATGCAGCAGCAGAAGAGGACTCAGCCAAGGAGGTTATGGAAGAGGATGGAGTAGGAGGAGTAGAGGAGGTGGCAGCAGGCCTGCCTGCAAGTTGTGGCGGTGTCACCAACTCCTCTGCAGAGCCACGCATTCCATGCTTGGCAGCCTTCAACAGGTTTACCCAATGCGCAGTGTAGGTGATATACCTGCCCTGACCATGCTTTGCAGACCTGGTATCAGTGGTCAGATGGACCCTTGCCCCAACACTGTGTGCCAGACATGCCATTACTTCCTTTTGCACAATCGAGTACAGGTTGGGGATTGCCTTTTGTGCAAAGAAATTTCGTCTGGGTACCTTCCACTGCGGTGTCCGAAAAGCTACTAATTTTTTGAACGCCTCAGACTCCACCAGCTTGTATGGTAAAATCTGGCGGGCTAAGAGTTCAGTCAAGCCAGCTGTCAGACGCCGGGCAAGGGGGTGACTTTGTGACATTGGCTTCTTACACTCAAACATGTCCTTGACAGACACCTGACTGTGGGCAGATGAGCAGGAACTGCTCAAGGCGAGAGACGGAGGGGCGGTTGAGAGGGGGCAAGGAGGACAGCAGTGGTTAACGTGGCTGAAGATGCTGAACCAGGAGGAGGATGGCGGCTTTGAGTTTGTGTGCTGCTTGTACTCGTGTGTTGATCCCATAGGCGTTTGTGATGTGCGATCATGTGCCTTCGCAAAGCAGTTGTACCTAGGTGGGTGTTGGACTTCCCACGACTCAGTTTCTTTTGGCACAGGTTGCAAATGGCATCGCTGTTGTCAGAGGCAGACACACAAAAAAAAGCCACACTGCTGAGCTCTGCAATGACGGCATTCTGGTGGTGGCAAAAGCATGCTTTGATTGGCGTGCTGTCTGGCTAACCCCGGGTGCCGATGCATGCTGTCTTACTGTGCCACTAGCTCCTTGTGACGACCTCCCCCTGCTTCCAACTCGTCTCCTCCTCCTCCTCTCTGTCTCCCAATCTGAACTTTCCCCCTGTTCTTCTTCTCTTCTAGTGGGCACCCACGTGACATACACAGACGCATCGTCATCATCAACCGCTTCACTTGTATCTGACAACTCAGCAAAGGAAGCAGCAGTGGGTACAACATCATCATCATCATTTCTTCCAACTGATGTGTAAATAACTCCTCTGACATAACAGAGAAAAAGGAAACAAAATGGAGAAACACTCACATATATAGTGGGTGTAGTCCAGATTATCTCTCAAAAAATATACCTCTTAGTGTAAATGTCACCTAAAGGGGTGGGTTAGACCTTTATTAGAAATAAAAAAGGAAGTATAATAAAAATTGGTAAGCAAACTACCAATAAAAAGACATCTCTAAATAGTGGGTGAGTAGAGTAAAATTAGATGCTCTAGTGTAGGAAGTATGTCCAGGGTAGAAAATACCTGGATAACTTATGATCATCTATATGTAGGCAAAATGGGGACTGCTTATATGTATAGTATAGAGAAGTAAAGCCAAAACATTGGTATGAGGTCAAAAAGCAGTATATAGATAAGTAGACAGGGATATAGGGTGCCTGGCAGTGGTTATGGTAGCACAGGGAGCAAAAAGACTGTTGTCTCTAATATAGGCAACTGTATTGAAAGGGTATACATAGAGTACAGGGAGTCTTATAGTGGAGTGATACAGAGCACATCCACAGGTCCTATAGGTACACCAAAATTGGAGATATCCAGAGATTTCTCAAAGTATTATATATTGCCTACTAGGGCATAAAGTGTATACAGATAGAAGGAGATCTCTCAAAAAAATGGGGGTGCTGCTGCTTGAGGAAAAAGAAAAAGCCATTGAAAAGCCCCTCAAAAAAACACTATTTCGGTACCCTAAAGTTGCCCTGGACTAACTGTCTAGCTCACACGCTGTGAGAGTAAAGCTAACTGCTACTTCAAGGCAGCCTCAAACATATCCGTGTCTCCCCATATAGACCTTAAATCATAATGCTATGTGAAGGCATATATCACCTACTCCACGAGCAACATAAACAATAGAGAGTAGAAACCCAAAAGAAAAAAAGGAACCAAATCCAAAATCAAAGTAAAAAAATATATAGTATGCATCGGCAAAAAAACGCTTGACGCGCGTTTCTGCGTTTCAACACGCCTTTGTCAAGAGCTGAATTGAAACTGGACTGAATACCGGTTATAAAGGGGAGGGATACCTCCCATCCAGAGGGGACCGCCAATCGGCGTGTAGGTCCCGTTCATAATGCTGCGTCATGGTTGTAACTCCTCCCATTTAGTGTCATCCAATCGGGGAAAGAGGTGGGAGTGGTGATACTCTGTTTCCCATTCACAATATTGCGTAGTAGTTGAAGTACCTCCCATCTGCTCATATCCAATAGGGGACCGAAGTGGGAGTGGTGAAACTCCGTTTAGGTTTATGTAGTGGGCAATATTCGTCCGTATCAAAAGGGCACTTCAGGTGCCTATATGATATGAATTAATGAATAGACGTCCCGTCCATAATAATGTATGTGGGAAATATAGTACAGCTACAATCTATAAATATAAAAAATATAAAAAGATAGAGGGTTATGGACTCAGTCAAAACATGAGTGGAAGGTATTGTGGAAATTCATTCAAATAAAACGTGCAGAGAGCCCTATTCGGTCAGTGGAAAATTCCAATAAATTGCTGTACAGATAAAAAATATGTTGCACTTACTAGATCACTTATGAATTGCACCAAGGGTACTCAATCTAAATTTAGCCAAGTAGATACTGTAACAGAGCTATGCTTTATGCCTGGACTTATAATATAAGTGAACACAGTTGGATTTATCCGAATACATATTTTATGAGAAATGTCATTACTGGAGAATGCAGCCCAAGCTACCGAACATCGGGCCACCCAGGGGAACAGTTAAGTGATACTTTACCTCCCAGCATTGTTGCAGCTGTTCGTATGATTCCACACAAATTCTTTGTGCTCTGAATAGGTGGCCGCCATTTTGGGACTTTACACATGTTCATTAAGGAAACTGACTGCTATTATATTACATTCCAAAAAGTTTTTTTTTGTTAAATGCAAGCTATTGTGACACCAGATATGAGTGGTGGCACTGGGCAAGTGGGCACAGTATACGTTGTGAGCCTGACACACACGCTGGCAGACAACTAACTGGTATTCAATCTATTACAGCCAAATTGTATTTTTTTTTTAAAAAAAGTACACTACTGTTACACCAGATATGAGTTGCACTGGTGTGACACTATGCCCTGGCAGGCCCTGAAACGCACACTCGTGAAGGAAACTGACTGCTATTATATTACAGTCCAAAAAGTTTAGTTTTTTTTAAATGCAAGCTATTGGGACACCAGTGAGTGAGTGGTGGCACTGGGCAGGCCCTGAAACGCACACTCGTTAAGGAAACTGACTGCTATTATATTACAGTCCAAAAAGGTTTTTTTGTTAAATGCAAGCTATTGTGACACCAGATATGAGTGGTGGCACTGGGCAAGTGGGCACAGTATACGCTGTGAGCCTGACACACACGCTGGCAGACAACTAACTGCTATTCAATCTATTACAGTCAAAAATTATTTTTTTAAAAAAAAAAAGGTAAACTACTGTTACACCAGATATGAGTTGCACTTGTGTGACACTGTGCCCTGGCAGGCCCTGAAACGCACACTCGTGAAGGAAACTGACTGCTATTATATTACAGTCCAAAATTTTTTTTTGTGTTAAATGCAAGCTATTGTGACACCAGTGAGTGGGTGGTGGCACTGGGCAGACCCTGAAATGCACACTACTTAAGGAAACTGACTGCTATTATATTACAGTCAAAAAAGTTATTTTTTTGTTTAAATGCAAGCTATTGTGACACCAGTGAGTGAGTGGTGGCACTGGGCAAGTGGGTACAGTATATGCTGTGAGCCTGACACACAGGCTGGCAGGCAGGCAACTGCAATTACATTACACAGAAAAAAAAAGCAGACTGATGTTCTATCCCTAAAAAGGGCTTTTTGGGGTGCTGTCCTTACAGCAGAGATTAGATGAGTCCTTCAGGACTGCAGTGGGCACTGAATACACTAGCCTAGCTATCAATTTCCCTATCAAATCAGCAGCAGCTACACTGTCCCTACTCTCACTAAGAATGCAGCTTCACAATGAATGTAAAATGGATGCTGTCCAGGAGGTGGGAGGATCTGGGAGGGAGGGGCTGCTGCTGATTGGCTGGAATGTGTCTGCTGACTGTGAGGTACAGGCCAGGGTCAAAGTTTACTCAATGATGATGAACAGGGGGCGGACCGAATAGTGCATGTGTTCGCCATCCATGGCGAACGCAAACAAGCTATGTTCGCCAGGAGCTATTCGCCAGCGAACAGTTCGGGACATCACTACTGTGTAATAGTTGCTATACATTTGTTTCACGTTCCACTTTTTAGAGGTTTGGTTGGTGTCTAATCTGTAGACAGTTCTCTATCTTGTGGCAGGAGATTGTATTTTTGAAGACTGAGATTTGTAAATTATCTGGTAAACAAACTCAGGCTGGAACTGCTGCAAAGCCACTGCCGCAGAGACATACTAGGAATGGCAGATGGATCACTGTAGGATCTGGTAGACTTAGAGTTGTGGATAAAAGGCATATTGCACAGACTGTTGCTCTACATAATTCATTTTCTGCGCTTTCAGAGTGTAATGGTGTCATGGAGACAGGCACTGAGGCTAGTGGTGTTGTGCAGAGAGGCACTGAGGCTAGTGGTGTTGTGCAGAGAGGCACTGAGGCTAGTGTTGTTGTGCAGAGAGGCACTGATGCTAGTGTTGTTGTGCAGAGAGGCACTGAGGCTAGTGGTGTTGTGCAGAGAGGCACTGAGGCTAGTGGTGTTGTGCAGAGAGGCTTGAATACCATGGTGACGCCTAATAGAAAGCAATTGTTGTTGGGGGATTCCATCGTAAGAGGTATTGAGATGGACAATGGTGGTCTTGTGAGGTGTCTTCCCGGAGCTACTGCTCACAGAGACAGGAGACAGGTATCTGTAATATTGTTAAGCAAGCAAAGCAGGAAGGGGAATTGGATGTACTTGTCCATTTAGGGACAAATGACTTGGCTTGCAATGAGGTTTCAGAGGTTAAGGAAGTTTTTAGTGTTTTTGCCAATGATATACGGCAGGTTGCTTCCACGCTGTCATTCTCTGAAGTTCTGCCTGTGCATAACACTCAGAATGACAGGCAGATGCGTATTAGGGAGTTTAACTTGTGGCTTGGTGAATGGTGTCGGGAGCAAGGATTTGGCTTTATTTCTCATGGTTGCTCTGTTTGGAATGAAAAAAACCAGTACAAAAAAGATGGTTTGCATCTTTCTCAAAAGGGAACAAATGTTCTCAGTGAGCAGTTCAGAGGTTTTGCTAGGATGTATTTAAACTAGGAGGGGGGGGCAAAAGGGTGATAAAACCAATCCAATTGTCCCCCAAAACAAGGACAGAAGGTGCCTGTAGCAAGTGTGTTAAAAAATGATAAGCTTAGAGTCATGTCTACAAATGCTCGCAGTTTAGGGAATAAGATCCATGAACTTGTGGCAATAATGGCAACTGATATTGTAGATTTAGTCGCTGTTACTGAGACATGATATAATGAGAAAAATGACTGGGACATAGCAATACCAGGGTACTCTTTATATAGAAAAGACATGGAAGGCAAGAAAGGGGGAGGGGTATGTGAAGGATAGCATAAAATGTAGCCTAATAAAGGTTAGTGAGGCGAACATAGAGTCCGTTTGGGTTACGTTAGAATTTGGTAATCACACAGTAACTCGTGTAGGTGTGATTTATAGGGCCCCAGGACAAATTGAAGAGTTAGATAATCTACTAGTTGAAGAAATAGCTAAAATGACAATGAAGGGGGAAGTTATCATCATGGGTGACTTTAATCTTCCTGATGTGAATTGGAAAATAAAAATAGCTACTTGTGCCAGGAGCACACATATTCTAAACTCCCTACTGGGATTGTCTCTAAAACAAGTCGTTGAGGAGCCAACTCGTAAAGAGGCCATTCTAGATTTAGTGTTAACAGAGGGAGATTTGGTATCAGATATTACTGTAGGCGAAAGTTTAGGATCCAGTGATCATCAGTCAGTGTGGTTTAATATAAGAACAGTGACTGAGTCACACCACACAAAAATAAAAGTTTTAGACTTTAGAAAAACAGACTTTTCTAAAATTAGAATATGTGTAAAGGAGTCATTATCAGACTAGAGCAATTTAAATGGAGTCCAAGAGAAATGGGATTATTTAAAAGTTGCACTACGGAAGGCAACAGAAAATTGCATTAGGCTTGTCAATAAAAGCAAAAAATTCAAGAAACCACTGTGGTACTCCGCTGATGTGGCCAAAATAGTAAAAAACTAAAAGTTAGCATTTAGTAATTATAAAAAAAACCAGAGTGAGGAAGACAGAATGACCTATAAGATTAGGCAGAAAGAGGCTAAGCAAGTTATAAGAGCTTCCAAATCACACACAGAAGAGAGAATAGCACAGTCAGTAAAAAAATGGGGACAAAACTTTTTTTTAGATACATCAATGATAAAAGAAAAGTAAAACAAGGATTAGTTAGATTAAAAACAAAAGAAGGAAGGTATGTAGATGAGGATAAAGGTCTAGCTGACTGCCTCAATGAATATTTTTGTTTGGGATTTACAGATGAAAATGAAGGAAAGGGATCTCAGTTAAGAAAAAGGATAAATGAGTAATTTATTACACGTGAGTTTACAGAGGAAGAGGTTCTATTTCAACTCTCAAACGTAAAGACAAATAAGTCAATGGGACCTGATGGAATACACCCAAAGCTATTAAAAGAGCTTAGTGGTGTACTAGCAAAACCATTAACAGATTTATTTAACCAATCATTGATAACAGGAGTAGTCCCAGAAGATTGGAAGTTGGCGAATGTTGTGCCCATTCACAAGAAAGGTAATAGGGAGGAGTCGGGCAACTATAGGCCAGTAAGCCTTACTTCAGTAGTGGGGAAAGTGATGGAAACCATGTTAAAGGATAGGATTGTTGAACATCTAAAAACACATGGATTTCAAGATCAGAGACAACATGGGTTTACTTCAGGGAGATCATGCCAAACTAATCTTATTGATTTTTTTGATTGGGTAACTAAAGTTATAGATCAGGGTGGTGCAGTAGACATTGCTTACCTAGATTTCAGTAAGGCTTTTGACACTGTTGCACATGGAAGGCTTATCAATAAACTGCAATCTTTGAGTTTGGATTCCAATATTGTTGAATGGGTAAGGCAGTGGCTGAGTGACAGGCTGAGTGACAGGCTGAGTGACAGGCAACAGAGGGTTGTAGTCAATGGAATATATTCGAAGCTTGGGCTTGTCACCAGTGGTGTACCTCAGGGATCTGTACTTGGACCCATTCTCTTTAATATTTTTATTAGTGATATTGCAGAAGGTCTTGATGGTAAGGTGTGTCTTTTTGCGGATAGAAAGATGGTCAGAGTTGTGGCAACTGACATTTAATGTGGATAAGTGCAAGATAATGCATCTTGGACATAAAAACCCAAGGGCAGAGTACAGAATATTTGATAGAGTCCTAACCTAAACATCTGAGGAAAGAGATTTAGGGGTGATTATTTCTGATGACTTAAAGGTAGGCAGACAATGTAATAGAGCAGCAGGAAATGCTAGCAGAATGCTTGGTTGTATAGGGAGAGGTATTAGCAGTAGAAAGAGGGAAGTGCTCATGCCATTGTACAGAACACTGGTGAGACCTCACTTGGAGTACTGTACACAGTATTGGAGACCATATCTTCAGAAGGATATTGATACCTTAGAGAGAGTTCAAAGAAGGGCTACTAAACTGGTTCATGTATTGCAGGATACAACTTACCAGGAAAGGTTAAAGGATATTAACATGTATAGCTTGGAGGAGACAGGGGGGATATGATAGAAACATTTAAATACATAAAGGGAATTAACACAGTAAAGGAGGAGACTATATTTAAAAGAAGAAAAACTACCACAACAAGAGGACATAGTCTTAAATTAGAGGGACAAGGGTTAAAAAATAATATCAGGAAGTATTACTTTACTGAGAGGGTACTGGATGCATGGAATAGCCTTCCAGCTGAAGTGGTAGAGGTTAACACAGTAAAGGAGTTTAAGCATGCGTGGGATAGGCATAAGGCTATCCTAACTATAAGATAAGGCCAGGGACTAATGAAAGTATTTAGAAAACTGGGCAGACTAGATAGGCCGAATGGTTCTTATCTGCCGTCACATTCTATGTTTCTATGTTTCTATGTAACCCCAGAGGCACACCACAGGAAGTTCAGGGAGACGAAGAAAGGGGAGAAGGACTCCCATGTGGAGTGGGCCTGTCGCATAACCCAAGACACCCAGAACTGGATGAGCTCACAAAAGGCAAAGTCTCCCGAAGAGATCCTCCAGCTGTTAATGCTGGAGCACTTCTACAATGGGCTTCCCACCGAGGTGCAGGAATGGGTGAAAGATCGACAGCCCAAGATCTTAACGGAAGCAGCCCAGCGGGACGACGAGTATGCAGATACCAATTCCTTGCTACTCCTCACAGCTACTGACCCCCCGTGCGACCCAGTCCACAGCCTACCCCCGCTGCATCAGCCCCACGGTTTCCTGGCTCGGATACCAGCTTAGCGGGCAGACCAACACTGCTTTTAGTGCTACTAGCCTGGTCACATCAAGAGGGATTTCCCCCACTCCAAAGACCAACCCCAGTGGGTTCACCCAGTGGCACCTCCTGCCCTGTAAGCAGCAGCCCTCTTTTACTAGGCTGCCCCTACGGACACCCCGACCCACATCGAAGAAGCCTGGCCCTTGCATCCACCCAAGCAGCCAGTCCAGCTGAACGGGTGCACTGTACAGAGTCTGCGAGACATCAGAGCCACCCTGACTCTAGTTCAACCCCAGCTCTTCACAGAGGCGGCGAAGACTGGGGGAATGGTCGCAGTCTGGGGAGCAGGGGGAGACGTCTACCGCCTAACCACTGCCCACGTTCACCTCGACTGGGGCGCTGGAGACAAGAGAGTGAAAGTTGGGCTCATGGAGGAACTACCAGTGGAAGTGCTATTCGGCAATAACCTGGGCCACCTTACCTCCACCTATGTGCCCCTCCAGGCCCTGTGAAGAAACCTAATTGGTGATGACCCGGCAGCAAGCCCGCACTACGCAAAACAGCTCACACTCTGAGGCTCAGGTAGGCACACGTACCCGTCCCCATGCCCCCAGTTCCACGTAGTCATCCCCTTGCCCCAGTCCCCTTGCCTTGGGATACGCCTGCCGAGTTTGGGAGGGAAGTAGTATCAGACTCTAGGTGTATAGGGATACGGCAGCCACTAGGCAGGTGGGGGTTAGACGGGGAACGGTTTACCTGGGACCAGGGTTTGCTATACAGCATAGTGGAGTGAAGAAAGTCAAGGGCAGCTCCTACTACCACCAAACAGCTGGTGGCACCCAAGAAATATCGTCATGAGCTGCTGAAGATAGGTCACGATATTCCCCTGGCAGGGCACTTGGGAATGAGTCGTACTAAGCATCGACTTACCCAAAGCTTTTTCTGGCCGGGCATCTCAAAGAACCTGAGGCAGTATTGCCAAACCTGTGATGTCTGCCAGAGAGCGGGGAAGCAGGGCGACCAGCGTAAGGCCAAGCTCCAACCCCTACCCATCATTGAAGACCGCTTTGGCAGAGTAGCTGTCGACATCATAGGTCCCTTGGCTAAGCCTTGCACCTTTGGGAAGAAGTATATTCTGACCATTGTGGACTACGTGACTCGATACCCTGAGGCAGTTGCCCTGAGCAACATTCAGTCTGAGACTGTGGCCGAAACCCTGATGCGAGTGTTCTCCTGGATGAGTTTTCCCCGGGAGATCATCTCGGATCAGGGCACCCAGTTTATGGCCGAGATGACTAACCAACTGTGGAGGTTATGCATCATTAAACTGATCCTAAGCTCCCCCTATCACCCCCAGACTAATTGCCTGTGCGAGCGCTTCAATGGCACATTGAAGCAGATGCTCCATACCTTTGCAGCAACTCGCAAGGATTGAGAAAGATTCCTGCCGCATCTCCTGTTCGCATATCGGGAGGAGCCCCAGGAATCCAAGGATTCTCTCAGTTTGAATTGTTATTCAGGTGGAGAGTTAGAGGGCCCCTAGACCTTGCCTGGGAGCACTGGAGAAACAGGAAAGGACCCCCATCTTCCCATATGTGCTGGAGTCTAGGGACCGACTAGAGGAACTCACTCGCCCCCCTCCATGCAAGGGGGGAATTATTTTATTTTTTTAAATAATTATTTATTTTATAAATATTATGTGCTGAATATTATGTGGCCAGCCTCCTGCCTCAGGACTATAGGCTCTGCAAGATACACTGAAAAAAACACTTTAAATGCTCCGTTCATGTGATTTGGGATTATATTGTTCGGGAACAAGAGACCACCCATGTGTTTGTAAAGCCCAATTGACACCTTGTAATGAATGCCACTGCAGTGTTCTAATTGTTTGTCTGGGTGCCGCAATTTGTATGAACGACCACGAAGTGGCAGCCATCTTGTTCACATGAATGCAGGCAGTGGTGTTTGGTCGTTGAGTTCATGGAACTGAAAGCAGACACTGAAACTCCCGAACACTGTTGGACTTCCATCATCGCCTGTGTTCAGTTCTATACAACTTAGACAGGCACTGTTCGGTGGAATCAAGGAGAACAAGCTACACATGTTAACTATAGATTCAGTTTGGTATTTTCAGCACTTTTATCCTCCCAAAAGAGACCGACCATTAGCACTGATTTCATTGAACTGTTTTGGGCATGGGACCATATGTGCGATCAGTCAAATAATTGACTTCCATGGAAAAACCGAACCACTGAACCGATCTGGGTGATTTTAGCATATGTTGGTCACCTAGATTGGGGTGTTTCCATGGATTTTGGGGGTACTTTTGGGATGTTTGTAAATTGTATGTTTTTTGTACAATTTAATTATAAATGTGCTTCTCAGAAAATTATCTCTCAGGCACAAAGGATCATGAAAGGGATTTCCCTGTATTCTTGCATTGGAATTGGAAGCCCCTTGCAGGGGCTTTTGCATAAAAGGCCGTATGTGGCCTCCAATAAACCAGATGACTCCAAGCAGTAACCCTTGGCTCATGTGTGGGGGGAACAGCTATACTGCTATATCACTTCCTCTTTTGCTGGCTATACAGTGATACTCTCTTGGAGGAGAGGTCTTCCCACTGAGAGCTGGATCCAGGTGTTTGGTCCAGGGTGCGAAGGGACTGAGAGATAATTGAGCCAGGAACTGTACTAAACTCAATTATCTCCAGGCACAGAAAACATATATTTTACAATAACCCGAACGTACCCCCAAAACACATGGAAACCCCAAAGTAATATGCCCTGATAGCCCCGATCTAGGGGACCAACATATCCAAAAATCACCCAGATCGGTTCAGGGGTTCAGGATTTCCATGGAAGTCATAATTTTGACCGATCATGCACATGGTCCTATGCATAAAACAGTTCCAGGGAATTAGTACAAAAGTACATAATTCACATAAGTTTTAAAAGGGCCCATAGTCTTTTGGCAGGAGGCTGGCAAGCAGGCCCCTCCAAGAACACGCGGCAGAGGCATTTCTGCCACAGCTGTCATGTATAAAAGCTTGCAATCCAGACCTTTTCCATGATGCCATCCATCTCTTCTCCTCTGGCACCAGGTATTGCCCTCTATCTAGCAGAGGGTGTCATCAGGGCCGGCGCTACCATAAGGCGGCCCAGGCGGCCGCCTTAGGGCGCACCGGCCCTGGGGGCACAAAATCAGGCTGACCGGAAGGAGGGAAGCGCACTGCGCTCCCCTCCAACCGACGACCTATTGTAGCGTGGCCAAGCGCCCGGTTCTGCAGGCGCGCGAGGGAGCACTGTCCCATGTGTGCTTCCTCTTCAGCTCCCTCGCGCGCTGCATACTGATACCGGAGCCGGAAGATGACGTCATCTTCCGGCGCCGGCATCCCTACGCGGTGCGCGAGGGAGCTGAAGAGGAAGCACACATGGGACAGTGCTCCCTCGCGCGCGTGCCCGCCAGCCAGCCTGCCTACCCGCCCGCCCGCCAGCCTGCCTACCCGCCCAGGAGCCCAGCAGCACCACTGGATCCCAGGGAATCCCTTCAGCACTCCAAAAAGGTAAGAAGGCTGGGGGATTATACCATATTCTGAGATATTTGTTTTTTCACTGGCTATGTGGGAGTATTACATTTGATGACACAAAAGAAGCACCTGGCAAGTCTGTATTTTACATTTTAAGACCCTGTTTAATTTGTGACCTCTTTTCATTCATTGTTTGGCCTGACCTCAAAACCATTGCTTTGCTTTGCTTCCTGTAGCCCTTGTAACACTTCATTTCTGCTAGTGAGTGTCAGTGTGTGTGTCTGCTAGTGAGTGTCAGTGTGTGTGTCTGCTAGTGAGTGTCAGTGTGTGTGTCTGCTAGTGAGTGTCAGTGAGTGTGTCTGCTAGTGAGGGTCAGTGAGTGTGTCTGCTAGTGAGGGTCAGTGAGTGTCTGCTAGTGAGTGCTAGTGAGTGTCAGTGTGTGTGTCTGCTAGTGAGTGTCAGTGAGTGTGTCTGCTAGTGAGTGTGTTACTGTGTGTCTCTTACTGAGTGGGCTTGTGTGTGTATTAGTGAGTCTGTTTGATGTTTGTCAGTGAGTGTGTATGTATGTCTGTCGCTGAGTGTGTCTGTTAGCTGGAGTGTATGCATCTGTTCGTGAGAGTGTGTGTGTGTCTTCAGCACTTACCTTTCTCTAGCGCCGGACTCCCTTGGCGCTGGGGATCCCTCCGCCTCTCAGCTCCGAATGCTCTTGCCGCGCACGCATTCAAACCGCCCATAGGGAAGCATTACTCAATGCTTTCCTATGGACGTTCAGTGTTTTAGAATAGCGGAAGCTCCTCTAGCGGCTGTCAGTGAGACATTCACAAGAGGCTGGATTAACCCTCGGTGAAACATAGCAGTTTCTCTGAAACTGCTATGTTTTCAGCTGCAGGGTTAAAACTAGAGGGACCTGACACCCAGACCACTTCATTGAGCTGATGTGATCTGGGTGTCTGCAGTGGTCCTTTAAGTGTGTGTGCATCTGCATGCACTGGCGTACATACCGCGGTCGCAGGGGTCACAGCCCTGCAACCCCTGCGACCAGGTGCCCGCCGCCATGTGTTGCGGCCCCGGCCCGCGCAGAGTAAGCGCGAGAGGGGGGCACGGAGCAATTTGCGCACAATTTGCGCACTGGGGACATGGGTCATGTGTACGCCACTGCACCTACCCTGGTGTCTGCCGCAGGCTGTGTGGAGGGGGCGAGGATATGAATGACATCATATCCCTGCTCCCTGTGTACCACACAGCGCGGCTGGTGCCCTGTGATGGGGCTGGGCTGCAGGACAGGACTCCAAGGAGCCAGACAGCATGCATCCAGGGGACAAGATTGAACTGATGTACGTATGTAATTGTGTATGTATGTATGTATGTATGTATGTAGGTCTCTGTATGCCTGTATGTCTTTGTATGTATGCATGTCTCTGTATGCCTGTAGTTCTCTGTACAAAATGTATGTGTCTGTATGTTTCTGTATGCCTGTATGTCTCTGTATGTACAAATGTATGTGTCTGTATGCCTGTATGTCTCTGTATGTACAAATGTATGCGTCTGTATGCCTGTATGTCTTTGTACGTATGTGTCTGTATGCCTGTATATATATATGTATGTGTCTGTATGACGGTATGTCTCTGTATGCGTGTATGTGTCTGTATGCCTCGATGTCTCTGTATGTATGTTTCTGTATGTCTATGTATGTATGTATGTATGTGTCTGTATAACGGTATGCCTCTGTATGTATATCATTATATGCCTACATGTCTCTGTATGCATGTATGTCTCTGTTTGTGTCTGTATGTCTCTGTATGATTATTTCTGTGTTTGTATGAACCTTATTTTAAACGAGGGTGGGGGGCACCAAAATGCATCTTCGCCTGTGTAACTAAAAATCCTAGCACCGGTCCTGGGTGTCATCCCCATCTTTACCTACTCATTTTGCCTACTCTCTGGAAGCAGAGAACAACTACCTCTAGAAAGCAGATCCTTAACTCTCCCAATGTGATTCCTGAAGACCAGAGTTCATTTTAGCCTTTGGCAGTATTATACATTATTCTACGGCAAGGAAATGTGTGGGTGTGCAGTTCCAAGAAAACTCTGTTATTATTCTCGGCTCCTCAATCGTTTTAACTGCAGACTTTGCCAAATTAAGTTTTTTACTCATACCAAAATGTTGCCCTCAACCTTGCTTTCACTAAACTGATGACACATGTGTGTAATCCAGGTTAAAGGGACACTCCACTGTCCAAATGCAAAACAAATAAAAATCACTCTTTAGTAGATAAACCATGATGTAGAGTGCATGCATTTAATTATGCCTTTTCCCATTTTGGTATATCTAAAAACAGGTTCTGGTCTACATCCTTTGCAAGCCCTCTCCTTCTAACCCAGCCCAGACATTCTGTAGCTGTCCAATCACAGGCTCCCCAATGCAACTCAATTAACTATTTGCAAGGCATGTGCTCTAAATAATTGTCTGCCTCTTGAGTTTAGGTCTGCTAATCTAAACAAACCAGGAAGTAACATGACAGGTTGTCTGATTGACAGACAGAGGGGTGTAACAAAGTACATTTGTAAAAGTGTCAATGTTTATTGAAATTAGTGCTTTTCGTAAAATCTAAAAAAGAAAGCACACTCTGCACACATATAGCTTCAGCCAGCTAAGGTGCTTTAGTTGTGTGGAGTGTCTCTTTAACATCATTATTTAATAAGGCTATTTAAACCCTCTGTACCCTTTATAAATTTAAATTATGAATAAACTTTCCTGGTTGTTTGTAGAAAGCTATATAAAGGTTTTGCATTTTAAACTAAAAAGTCTCAATAGACTTTTTGATGACCATAATATATAATATTTTCAAAACACTAAAAATGTTCTCTTTACCTTTAATTCTTCTTGAAACTTTTTTTCCAGCTGTTTGGCTGCTTTCCGATCTTCAATTTCTACCTTCCATTTTTCTGCTACAATCCTTGCTTTTTCTTTGGCCATAGCATCCCGGAACTTCTTTTCGATTTCAGCTTCCTTCTTCTTCCTTTGTCAAATGCCAATGAACTATCAGAGTTAGCAATAACAAAGTGTAAAATTGAGACAAATTCCGTTATAACTATGTCCTGTAGATAAAGAAAACCTAATATTTACTTATCTTTGCAGCCAACAATGCAATCTTGAATTACTAATACAATGAGCTAACAAGTAATTCTTCCAAACTCACTTATATAATACCATAAAATAATATAATATGAAACTGGAAAAGGAAAAATTAAAGGAAAGCAAGAATGTGACGGCAGATAAGAACCATTTGGCCCATCTATTCTGCCCAATTTTCTAAATACTTTCTTTAGTCCCTGACCTTATCCTATATCTAGAATAGCCTTATGCCTAACCCACGCATGCTTAAACTCCTTCATTGTGTTAAAATCTACCACTTCAGCTGAAAAGTTATTCCATGCATCCACTACCCTCTCAGTAAAGTTATATTTCTCAAATATTATTTTTAATAGTGAGGGTGGGTATTGCATGATGCCTCAACATCGAGGCATCACTGCAATACCGTTAGAGTGGCTGGAAGCAATCATGATCGCTTCCAGCGCTCTAATTAGCCACAGACGTATCAGGTGTGTCCGCGTTCCTTAAGGACCGTTTTTTGCCGGACAAACCTGATATGTCCGAGGTCAGGAAGGGGTTAGCCATGGTAAGCTTTATCCTGCAATCCATGAACCAGTTTAGTAGCCCTTCTCTGAACTCTCTCCAAAGTATCAGTATCCTTCTGGAGATATGGTCTCCAAGTGGGAGCTCACTAGTGCTCTGTACAATGGCATGAGCACTTCCCTCTTTCTACTGCTAATACCTCTCAACCAAGAATTCTGCTAGCATTTCCTGCTGCTCTATTACATTGTCTCCATACCTTTAAGTCATCTGAAATAATTACTCCTAAATCTCCTCGGATGTTGAGGTTAGGACTGTGTCAAATATTCTATATTCTGCCCAGGGCTGGTGCCATCTATAGGTGAAGCAGGCACTGAAGCCCCACTGGACTCCAGGGAAAGGACCACACCAGCTCTCCAGGTAGGGAGGCTGGGTGGACATTAATTATTAATAATTTGTATGTGTGTGTCTGAATGATTGTGTGTGTAAGTGTATGTGTCTGTAAGTGTATGTGTGCCTCAGTGTGTGTGTGTGTCTGTAAGTGTGTAGGTGTATGTGTGTCTGTATGTGTGTGTCTGAATGTGTATGTGTCTATAAGTGTATGTGTGTGTGTCTGTAAGTGTGCAAGTGTGTGTGTGTCTGAATGTGTATGTATGTGTCTGTGTGTGTGTGTGTGTGTGTTTGTGTTTGTCTGTGAGTGTGTGTGTCTGTAAGTGTATGTGTGTCTGTAAGTGTGTATGTGTGTGTCTGAATGTGAGTGTGTGTGTGTGTAATGGACTGTTTTGCTCACCAGAGGTTAAAAACCGTTTAGGAATTATTCCCCTGTTCCAGATGCACAGGCAGCTACTGTAAGCACCAATTTCCTGAACTGCAAACTACACGAATACTGTAAACAGCTGAACAGGAAAAGCATGCAATCAGCTTACACTCCTGGCAATCAGCATACAATCCAATTCCCCCAATAACGAGAAAACACTTCGTTTTGAGGGTCAAGCAGAACTGGCTGTACTGGCACATACAGTCTCTTTTATTCCCAATCCACAAACATAGTACTGCCCACAGGGTTTTACAGAACAACCAATCAATCCGTACAATACACACAGACACTCCCACACAAAATCCTCCCCTCTGCCTGTGATATGATTACTGAACACAATGGGTGATATAATTATCACTGGCAGAGGAATACAGTTTTTCCACATTATTCATAACTTTGAAAGTATGCATCACATTCACATAAACTTACATTTTCCGAATCAGCATACTCCAAATACAAACATATGTCAAAATCATCCAAATTGGTCCATTGGTTCAAAAGTTAGATCGACGTCCTTTGTGACCAAATGAAGCATGGCTTTTCTGCCCAAAAACAGTTCCACAGAGTCTTCTATCCTGGAGATAATTGAGAAGTAATCCAATTATCTCCAAGGACAGAGGCAAAACTCCATTAAGCACATGGCAGTAAAAATACCGTAAAATACAATAAAATACACCAGGTTACATTTGTTACATAAAATACAGACATTCTACCTATCCCCATATAGCTTAGATCTGAGCGCACATTATTACTGGATGGTGCTCAGGTCACATACATACAGTTCAATCGCCATGGAGCCAAAGTCTTTCATACAGTCTTTCAGTATACGGCTGGGCTCCATGGCATAGCTATCTGGGGTAGCATGGCTTTAACAGTCCACAGAAAGGCACAAACCAGCCTTTCTGCAGGGAAAAAGAACAGGGGCCATAGTCTAAAGGCAAGAGGCAGGCAAGCAGCCCCCTCCAAGGACACGTGGCGTATGTGTGTGTCTGTGTTTGTCTGTGAGTGTATGTGTCTGAGTGTATGTGTGTGTCTGTCTGTAAGTGTATGTGTGTGTGTCTGTAAGTGTGCAAGTGTATGTGTGTGTCTGAATGTGTATGTGTGTATCTGAGTGTGTGTATGTGTTTGTCTGTGAGTGTGGGTGTGTCTGAGTGTATGTGTGTGTGTCTGTAAATGTATGTGTGTCTGTAAGCGTGTCTGTAAGTGTGTCTGAGTGTATGTGTCTGAGTGTATGTGTGTGTGTGTCTGTAAGTGTATGTGTGTGTCTGAGTGTGTGTGTATGTGTTTGTCTGTGAGTGTGTGTCTGAGTGTATGTGTGTGTCTGTCTGTAAGTGTGTGTTTGTGTAAGTGTGTGTCTAAATGTGTGTGTATGTAAGTGTATGTGTGTGTCTGAGTGTGTGTGTATCTGTTTGTCTGTGAGTGTGTGTGTCTGAGTGTATGTGTGTGTATGTGTGTGTCTAAATGTGTGTGTGTGACTGTAAGTGTATGTGTGCCTCAGTGTGTGTGTATGTGTGTGTCTGTGTGTCTGTAAGTGTATGTGTGTCTGAGTGTGTGCCTGTGAGTTTATGAGTGTGTGTGTGTGTGTGTGTGTGTGTGTGTGTGTCTCTACATGTGTCTGTATGCATGTCTGGATGTATGTGTCTGCATGTGTATCTGTTTGTCTACATGTGCGGGGGGGGGGTGTGTGGGGTAGGAGATAGATTTGTGGGGGGGCCCAGGGCAAAGTTATGCCCCTTGTCAGACTGCTGTAGAAGCAGTCCCTCAGGGATTGGGCATATGTGATATCATGGATCATATGGGTAGGACATTGTAATGTCACTACATGGGGGCGGCAAATCATTTTTTTGCCTAGGGTGGCTAAAATCCTTGCACCGGCCCTAATTCTGCCCTTGGGTTTTTACGCCCAAGATGCATTATCTTGCACTTATCCCCATTAAATGTCAGTTACCGCAGCTCTGACCATTTTTCTAGTTTACCTAAATAATTTGCCATTTGGCTTATTCCTCCTGGAACATCAACCCTGTTGCAAATCTGTATCATCAGCAAAAATACATACCTTACCGTCAATACCTTCTGCAAGCTCTCTTATAAAAAATATTGAAGAGAATGGGTCCAAATACAGTTCTCTGATGTACCATAATGGTAATTAGACCATGCTTCAAATATAGTCCATTGACTACAACCCTCTGTTGCCTGTCACTCAACTACTGCCCAAATACCTTAGATAACATCAGCCAAACATTTATTTAGAAATTGTATGCTTTGTGACATAAACAACCTTAAGTAGAATATACTCTACTAAATGTGCTGTACCAAAACAACACAATACTATTATTTTTATAACTTTACGATTGATAGACAATGTTATACAAAAGTGGGAAAATCAAGTAGGGTCCTGTAGTAAGCGTTGTAAAACAAGGGTTAAATATGCTCCCATGCAGGTTGCTTGTTACCTCACTTAGTGTAGTTTATAGAGAATGGAGAACTGCTTACTTGAGATATATTATATTTGGCATATTCTAAAAAAAATGCTACATGCATGGGTCCTATAAAAACACAATCAGCCATAGCTAAATTGTATGCAAATTATATAGTTACATAATTAATTACATATAATTGTCTAACAATCTTTTTATTTTATTAAAAGCGAGAGAGAAAGAGATTTGTTACTTATACAAGAAAAAATGCCAGGCTCATCTTACTAACATTTCAATTGTCAGAAGCACTCTCACCATTGTTCTTCAGCCTCTTTTTGAGCTTGTTGCCTTGCTCTTTCAGCCATGAGCTCTTCACATATTAGTTCATATGGCTTGTCCCCTTGGGCTTCTCCCATAATCCATACCCAGACGTCACCATCTGCTCCTTGTAACCACTGAATGTGCTTGGAATTATCTGAAAGAATACAACAGGGAAGTGTTTTCAATACTACACTTCTTGCATAAAAGCCTGATTTTTATTTTTACTAGCATGTACATAATAACACAGTTACATAGGCTGAAAAGAAACATGTGTCCATCAAGTTCAGCCTTCCTCACATCTGTGTTTTGCTGTTGATCCAAAAGAAGGTAAACTCCCAATTTTGCATCAAATGAGGAAAAAAATCCTTCTTGACCCAAGAATGGCAGTCAAATGTATCCTTGGATGCTATTACCCTACAACTGAAAAATTATATTCTTGAATATTTTGTTTTTGCAAGTATGCATCGAGTTGCCGTTGAAACATCTGTACAGACTCTGATAAAACCAGATCAAGCCCAATCTGTTTTACTATGGTCAAATGAAGAGGTAACCATGTGTTTAGGAAGCATTGGGAAACAAAGAATATTTTGAAATGTGTATGCAAAAGAAGCAGGAATTACAATAACCACTATAGCTTATTTCAGCTGTCATAGTGCAATAAGGTTATGTTTTTTAGTTATCTGTTTTTTTGTTTTTTTTCAGCAGGTTTACATTTGGTCTATTAAGCACCCAGTGTATCCCTTCCCCTTTGTCTATCCACATACTTGCATGATGTATTTCTAGATATAAAACAGAAGTTTAATGTATTTGTGAATATTTCTGGATTAAAAAAAGACCTCGACTACACTGCTAGATATGACATTAATATTCTTAGCCCAATCAGCTATAACATCATCTCTGGTCTTTTAGTGGAACATTAGTCCAGCATTGTACATTAGCTTTACATTGCAAGTCACCATTTTAATATAGGCATACAATTTAATGTGGAAATAGGAAACATTTAATACCTAAAAATGAAATTAAAACAAATACAGCCCCAAAGTATGAATTATTTATTTATTTAATTCTCTAGATTTCTGTAAGCATTGGACTGGAGATTTGTTCTACATACTTCTCTAACTTATAAGTTGTTTGGACAATGCCCAGTTTTAACAAGGAAGTAGGTTCTGAGCATTAAGGATATAGATCTGCATTAGCTGCAGAGATACATTCTACAGCAAATGAATGGCAAGTTCTCCAGGCTTGGGAAATATTTCTTTAAATTTTACTACATGTATTTTTGGACATAAACTTTCTTTTTAAAGGAACACTATAGGGTCAGGAACACAGACATGTATTCTTGACCATATAGAGTT
Source organism: Pelobates fuscus (assembly GCF_036172605.1). NCBI lineage: Eukaryota > Metazoa > Chordata > Amphibia > Anura > Pelobatidae > Pelobates > Pelobates fuscus. The sequence goes on along the minus strand of NC_086326.1, from coordinate 122,729,494 downwards.
AAAAACACTATTTAGCTGGCCCTGCCTCCAATCAGCCTCCTTGGCTGAGATCACCAGAATCCAATACTTTCTATAGGAAAGCATTAAGAGGCTCTTCCGTATGCGCTGCAAAATGCTGCACCAACCAGCAATCAGAATTTCCTCATAGAGATGCATTGAATCAGTGAGTGACTGCCACTGGAGGTGACCCTAGGGAGCAATGTAAACACTGCCTTTTCTCAGAAGGAACTGACTATACTCATCAGAACAATGAAATTAAGCTGTAGTTGTTCAGGTGACTATAGTGTTCCTTTAAGTTATAGCAAGTAGATCTTTGGAAGGTTTCAAGTGGATGCAGATTTGTTCAAAGTGGATAGAGGTAGTTTGTTGCCTATGATTTCAATTGTAAGTAAGAAAAAAGAACCCAAGAGGGTAGATCATATGTGGAAAGGCTGTAATAACTCCTAATGATACATCTGGTATAGCTGTTCAAGCCCATGTTGTACCCATGGTCTATAATTAAAGGTAGGTATAGAAAGTGGTATAGACACATTTGACATTGTCAAGGATATAAAGGAAGAGTTGGCTAGTCTGTCTTTTATGAGATCCCATATGTGAAGCAGTAAACGTCAAGGAGTGAGGAGAGAGTGAGATGAGATTCCTCGAGTACCCATAGCAAGGCATGGGGCTCACCCAGGGGAACCCTGAAGGACTCAACTGCAACCCAGTGAGGAGCTTCAGCTGAGAGATGGAGTTAAGTCACAAAGCTCATGTAGGCTGCCCTATAGAAGGCCACCAGATTTGGAAACCCCAATCCACCAGGGAAAGCATTCCTTAGCCTGCTCAGGGTTGCTTGTGGGATGTTAAGCCCAAGGCTTGGATTTTTCTAAAGTTGAGTTTGTAGTATGATTGGCCACTATACAATTTAATGAGTACCATAAGATTCAGACTTAGCAGCTGACCTCCAGAAATGTACTAAGACCAACAGACAACCCATATGTACCCACACTTGAACAGACAACTATCAATCCCTATACCTAACAATATGCTGCTGCCTATGACACCTTACAATATAAAATGTGCACTGTTAAGCATGCCTCACCATTGTTATATTATATTCTATGCTAAATGAAACACAAGCAATTGCTGCTGGGGCACTGCTGGCGAATATGTACAGTTAAACACATGCACCAAAATAAAGAATTATAAAAGAGATATTGCAAACTGACAAGGTGTTAGAAATGGAACATATTGTTTTTCATAACTGTTTCTTTAAGCAATAACCTCTTACCTACCTTCAGTGCATAATATGTTTACGCCATTTTGTCCCAGACGAATTACAATAACAATAATGCATAAACAAGCTTCAAGGCTACGCTACGACTCTTTCAGTACATAATATACTGTGGTAACCCTAAGTAGATAAAGATGTTCAGACTTTAAGATGCCATCTTGACCTAAGCCAGGAAAGTTTCCATTACGTGTACACCCTTTAGTTATGGCCTTGTATTTTTGCCAAGGGAGGTCCTAAAATGAATGAAGTAAAAGAAGTGTTACTTTTTCATATATGAACTACGGTTACCCTAAAATGAAGACAGCTAAGGTATAAATAGGTGTACTTTTACATGTTAAGGAACAGAGGAGAGACTTGGAGACAGACGCTGCTCCATCTTAAAATGACAGAGAGGCTTACATGATGACATGTTCAGGAGGGTATGTTAACCTATTAATTATATTTGCAAGCATTTAGTTTAATCTTATAAACTCTGCTATAAATTATTGCAATGGATTTTATGTCTATATTTATATTTTTATATAATAAATATCTAAAAGACAAAACTTTATTGTTTCCAAGACAATCCTTATTTTATATTGTATTCTCAATTATTTATATATGTTAAATAGAGGATATTTTACTAACTATATAAAATTATTGCTAAGATATCTGTATGGTTAGCCCTGCTAAGTTCTATGCATTATAGTGGTAAATATGGGAACCAGCCGCGGTTACAATTATGTATGAAGTAATCCTTTGTAATCCTTTGTAATTTGCAACAGTTCCATTCTTTAGCACTAAAGATAGGATTTCATCTGCCTATTTAGGTTATGGGGGTTTTACAGATGGCACGCTATGGTTCCCTTGTTACTTTATATGTCCTTTTTGTACATATAAGATTGCCAATTTCTCTTGAAATCCTATCTTTTGAAAAATAAGGCTGCAGAGACACACTTTTACCTGTTTTATAGAATCCCTTTAAATGTAAATTGTTATACATATACAAGCTATTACTGTATAAGTCACAAGTCATGTATTATATGATTGCACGGCCCATTTTGTCAGAGTAGATTTTAATGCATTTTTTGTTTGAAGTATTTGTAGGTAGCATTTTCCACAAAATCTTTTAAAATCGGCGTGGCCACGGCACCGACGAGACTGGCAGCTTGAAAGCCGAGCTCCGTCCGTGACAGAGGTTTCATAAGCAAAACCCGGCGATTAAATCAGCAATGGCAACAAAAAAACAGCGCAGCACTATGGGGAGCACCTCGACAGCCGAGAACCCCACTTCAAAGACCTCTCTGAGGAGGTTTTTCACAGAACAAACCGAGCCGCAACAGCGAGGCAAAATGGCGCCGGCCACTACCACGCGCGGCGGCCACTACCACTCGCGGCGGCCACTACCACGCACGGCAGCCAACCATCGAGCCCGTCTGCCTCTGAGGATTCAGCAGAAGAGGCTGATATCAGATCACTACTTACACAACTACCCTCGAAGAAAGACCTGGCTGACATGTTCCAGAGACTGGAGAATTCTTTCAGCGAAAAACTAACAGCAGTCAACGCGGACATCCAGCAACTGGGAACCAGGGTGCAGGCCCTGGAGGACGTGGAGGAGCTCTCTGAGAGACAGTGGTCGGAGTGCCACACTACACAGAAGCTTCATGCCGAAGCTTTATTACATCTACAATGCAAACTGGACGATGTGGACAATCGGGGAAGGCACAATAACCTGCGAGTAAGAGGAGTACCAGAAAGCCAGGAAGGCTCTACCGAAAACCCCATACAGGTACTAACTACCCTCTTTAACCGCATACTCGTTAGACCACCCGACACAGCGATCCAATTTGACAGGGCCCACAGAGCAGCACGGCCAAGAAATTTACCATCAGACAGGCCCCGAGACCTTATCTGCCGCCTCCACAACTTCCCCTTAAAAGAAGACATTTTTCACAAGGCCAGGCAGAACAAGGATCTAAATATTGACGGCCACCCGGTAGCAGTTTATCAAGATCTCTCACCCACTACACTGCAGGCCAGAAGGGTGTTAAAACCCGTCACCACAGCACTCATAGAGAAAGGAATTAAGTTCCGCTGGAACTACCCATTTGCTCTCTCAGTGACGACCCAGAACGGAACGCACACCATCACAACCCCAGCAGATGTCCCAGGGTTTCAACAGGCCCTGGATCTGCCCCTCGCCGAAGTGGAAGATTGGACAGGTCTATCAGCCGGAGAATACACTCAAACGCAAAAGAGACCCAAATGGCAGAGAACACCGAGGAACCGCAGACGGCAAAACCAAATGGCATCGGAAACACCTAGCACACCCAGAAACACACCAGCGTGAAGATGCCAAGAACGGCCACGTATATCCTTTGTTGTCTTTAATGTTAAAACTAAGAACTCTTGCAACACAAGTTTTCTAGAAAAAAAAATGCTATTTAGCTTAAATGTTTAAATTATGTTATTGCCACAAGACTTACTCTTGGATAGTATCCACTGGCTAATACAGCCCTCAATAGTATAAGTACAAATATTTGCTTAAGGTAAAAAGGGTAACCGGAAGTACTGTGCCACTCAGTTCCCGCCCGGGGAGCTATCAGGCACTCACCTCCCTGATCAGCAGCCTGTGCTGATCGCACCTTTCTCCACCGGAACTAGGGAACCTGTCCGTCTCGTTGCCGGGACAAGAAGAACTGGCGGGTGATTCGGTCTTGCAGGTTATGGAGGCAGCAGGCGGAGCACAGCTATAAAATTCAAAGAAGGGGGAGCTTCTTGTCCAACAACGTAAGGAACATCCCAATTGTGAGTACTGCCACTATACGAATGGAAAAATGTGAGATCCTAGCGATCTCTGTACCCCAACACACGCAAACCTGCATCCGACAGAACTATAAATACACATGGACGAAAACAGGACTTACATAAATAGGAATACGCCTTACATCAACACATATACACACTAAACTACCCTCCTCTAGTAGAAAACATTAAACAAGACCTCAAACAATGGGATATGCCCCATTTCTCCCTGATGGGCCGAGTCAATATAATAAAGATGATGATCCTATCAAAGGTTCTGTATGTCTTCCAGGCCCTCCCTATCCCTCACAGGTGAATTATTTAGGCACATGAGATCCGTATTCACAAAATTTATGTGGAGGAATAAACAAGCGAGACTGGCTTACACTACGCTGACATCTACTCCAGGTAGGGGGGGGTTGGGGATACCCCACCTCTACAGGTACTACGTAGCTGTCCTACTAACACATCTCAGGAAATGGACGGATACAAATAAGAAAAAGTCTTGGAATGGGATAGAACAAAGCTTCACGAAAGTCCCACTCCATACGCTACCTTGGCAGATATGCCAACTTCACAAACTGTCCCCCACAATACATCCACTAATACACAATATCCTCAGAGTTTGGAGAAAACATAAAGAGGAATGGAATCTTTCCCCAGGTATATCCCCATATTTCCCTCTTGCAGCTAATCCAGACTTTCAGAATGGCAAAGGTCACACCACATTATCCTGACTATTGGGAACCCCTAACCCCGATATTAGGACACTCATAGCGGGGGATACGAACCCTAAACTTAAAGCATTCCCCAAACCCAATAGACGAGAGACACTACTGGATATCATGGGAAGAGCCCAATTGTCCAACTACTTGACGCAGTCGATCATCCCCTTATGGCAAGAGAGAGACAGATCTCCATTTGAATGCATGTGCACCCAAGGAAATAAAATTAGACTCCCACTCTCAGCCATATACCGAATTCTCAGTGCAGATATAGGGAAGCAAGCCAGTTCTACATTCCAGAGTAGATGGATGAGAAACCTCCGCATACAAATGACGGAGGAGGAATGGGCCCAGATTATGATCTCCGGGATTAAAACCCCGATCAGCACAGCTTGGAAAGAAACCTTCTATAAGAGAGCCACTAGATGGTATTGAACACCGGTACACCTACACTCATGCTGGCCCGCAATCAGCGACAAATGCTGGAGGTGCAGAGAAGAACGGGGTGACATGGAGCATATCTGGTGGTACTGTAGGGCAATTACACCATTCTGGACACTAATAACAGATGAGATCACTAAAATCCTGACTCCACAGACACACTTGACACCATCCCAAATCCTCCTGGGCTGGCCTCAATCCTTTAAGGAGAAATGCAAACAGCAACTCCTGTCCTTACTTTTGGGAGAAGCAAATGCTCTAATACCTATATACTGGCGGAATACTGACATACCGACTAGAGAACAATGGGTCAACCAGGTAGAAAAAGTGAGAGAACTAGAGGAGATGCATTGGTCGGTACAAGGGAACAGACTCAGGTACCTTAAAATTTGGGAACCATGGCTCCTGTATTGGGGTAACACACTTAAGACCTAATGACACCTCACAACAAGGGAAATAGCAGAAAGGTAAATAATACCTCTTAAGCCAACCGAACACAACAGGAATCGGGTGGGTGGGGAAAGGGTCGTCCTGCTGCGTTAAGTCAGGTGACTTAACGCAGCAGGATGACCCTTTCCCCACCCACCCACCCAAATCTTCCCACCCCCCCTTTTGAACACTAACCAAGTGACACTCCCGATCCATCTCACCATCCACACAACGGCTGGACTCCAAGCACTGATTAAAGAGTAGTGTGGGTAGGCCATGAGATGTGTTAGTGTTCCCCTATATATTGTTACAATGCATCCCCCCTTCTTTTTTCTGTATCCCCCTATTTCTATGCTCAAAAATTAATAAAAAGATATTAAACAAAAACAAATCTTTTAAAATCCTGTTAGTAAAACCTTACATAAATAAAACAGAAAAAAAAAATAGTCAAAATAAAAATGACAGAGCTTCAAAACCCAATACAAAAAGCTTCTAAGTTCCAAATAAATATCTGCCTCTAATTAAAGCTCCTAAACAAAGCTTAGTTTTACATGTTATCTGTGTGCTCTTTTCCAGGTGTGCTGTCCCAGGACATTATAGCTGATGAGTATCTCTATGCTGGTATAGACATATAAGCAGATTTTTCAGGTGACTAAGTAACAAAGTTGCACATTATTTACATTATTATTTAGTGAAAGCAATGGTTAACCTAATGTTATTGTTAAGAATATTTGCTCAGTTAAATGTTTAATTTTATATTTTTCTTTGTTGTTTTTCTATTGGACTTTTTGTGCTAGGTTACTTTTTATTTTTTTGAATTGTCATTAGCAGGGTGTTTAAGGTTTTTTTGTTTATTTCTGATCTCATATAATTACATAGCTGAAAAAATACATGTATCCATCAAGATCAGCTTCTGCCGTTGGTCCAAATCTATGATTTATCCCTAATCTCTCTCTCTCTCTCTCTCTCTCTCTCTCTCTCTCTCTATTTATATATATATATATATATATATATATATATATATATATATATATATATATATATATATATATATATATATATACACACACACACACACACATATATATATATACACATATATATATTAGTCCAGTAGACAATATGCCAAAATACCAGAGTATGGCAGTATGCAATGAGACCTTTTTTATTGGACCAACATAATATTTTAAAGACAAGCTTTCAAGAGTTTCCCCTCTTCCTCAGGTATTGCAGTATTGCTTCAGACTTGAGGAATAGGGGAAACTCTCGAAAGCTTGTCTTTGAAATATTATGCTAGTCCAATAAAAAAGGTATCATTGCATACTGCAATACTCTGTTATTTTGTCATTAATATAAATATATATATATTAGTTAAGCACAACCTCAGATGAACAACAACATGTGACCTATTAATCCATGTAATTATTTATTATTTGACAAAAACAGGTCCTATGTGAACAGCTTATGATTCAATAGCTTGTAGAACCACCTTTAGCAGTAATAACTTGAAGTTATTGTTTTTTGTATGACTTTAGCAGTCTCTCACATTTTTGTGGAGGAATTTTGCTTCACTCTTCTTTACAATGTTGCTTCAGTTAATTAAGGTTTGTTGGCATTTGTTTATGCGCTTTTATTAAGGTTCCACCTGTGGAGATATTTATGGGATGATAATATTAAACAGTCGAGAATTGCCCACTATTTCAATTCTCTTAGATCTGAGAGATCGTTATCATGTAAGTGAAATGTATTCCATACAAATAAAATCACAATTTGTTATAAAAATAGATATAATTTATTGTGACAAATAATAATGATATATTAGGCAGCATGCATGATAATAATCAATGAATATTTAGTATAACATGAATATGCAATACAATGGCATGGCTATACACGTTCAATGGCTAACACAGTACAAAGCTACAACATCAGCTGTCAAAACTTTAGATTGATGAGGGTACTTCACACACAGAAAAAGCTTCACACAGTGCAGCGAAGAGTCATAAAACCTAGGCTAACAGTTCAACTGAGTAACCCTTTCAATGCTGGCTAGATCCTCCTAGGCATTTAATATCCTATTCTTATGTAATTTTCAAATAAAATAACATTTAAACCAGCTCATTAATCATTTCCTGGAACCATCCAATAAGAATAGTCTACCAGATTCTATAAGTCGAATTTTAATTTGCCTAAAAAGATATCTTATCTTATTTAAGAGCAAATCAATACATCTGGATAAAAACATCGGTATGCTAACACGTGATAACACATCAATATATAATTATTCTTAATTCCACCTGCAGAATGGAATATTTATAACTATATATTCTTTAGTTAACTAATATTTATAAATATTGAAATCTGACCGTGATTTATCCAGTCATATATCATGCTATTAGATTTTTAATTATTTAGATTAATTACATAAAACCAGCATAATTACCAGTTAAGTTGATGTTCTCATCAGATGAGTAGGAAGTCCCAGGATTGGTTGTATGCGTGTATGATTGATTGAATGGAGGTGTGTAAGTAATAGTGAAAAATAGTGTTGCTTAGAAAGTAAGAGTAAAATTCTAAGTGTTTCTTGAGTTGGGTCCAAGAGAGTTTGAATGTTAGTTAGTCCCAGAGTGAATATCTGTCATAGATCTCTCTGCATGTCCGAATCTGAAAGCCCAAACTCCAACTTCAACTACCTCTCCTCCCTTTTTCCTAACTTTTAAAGGGAAAGATTCTCTGTACGTCATCAGTTGATAAGGCCAATAGGAAACTGAAGGAGTGGTCAACCTGCAGATTGCAATTTAGGTATTTGGTCTATAGAGGGCAGTCTCGCCTCACTAAACTTTCCTATCCAGGAAACAGTTAACTTTTCCTGATGACGATTTTGACGTCATTTGGCTTATCTATATGACTACCTATAACTTAAAATTTCTGTCAGTTCAAAGCATTTGCCTCAGTCTTTGTGTCGGCAATGTCTGTCGTAATTTCTAAAACTGACAGTTTAAACTAAATTTAACCTTTACTTTACAATGGGACGTTGTAAAATTTAGAAAGTAAAATTAATTACTAATCTTCTCTGTCACTAATGTCTGCGTTTAGAATTATTTCTATTCCATTAACACTTAGACATAGCATTCCATCCCCCTGTCTCATTGTATCACTTGGTTTGTTTATATAATGCATTCCTTAGCGTAGGCTAGTGTTTAGTTACAAAAAGGCAATTATGTGTCTCTTTGTTAGCCTGAAATCCAAAATGGAGTCTGCTCTGTTCTGAGTGACTCTGACAATATACACTTTTAATTTCTATTTCAGCACAAAATGTCTGCCGATATAAATATCCTGACACACCTCAGTATTTCATTCAGGTATAGGTCTGGACTTTGACTGGGCTATTGCAACACCTTGATTCTTTTCTTTGTCAGCCATTTTGTTATAGCTATGTGGGTGTGCTTGTGATCATTGTCCTGTTGCATGACCCAATTTTAGCCAAGCTTTAGCTGTCGGAAGGATGGCCTCACATTTGACTCTAGAATACCTTGGTATACAGAGGAGTTCATGACTAATTGATACCCAAGTCCGGTTGCTGCAAAATAAACCCAAATCATCACCCCTCCACAACCATACTTGACAGTTGGTATTGGGTGTTTGTGCTGGTATGTTGTATTTGGTTTTTGCCAAACATCTCCACTTTGGTCATGTCTGTCCAAATCGCATTATTCCAGAGGTCTTGTGGTTTGATCAGATGCAACTTTGCAATCCTAAGCCATGCTGTAATGTTCATTTGAGAGTGAAGAGGCTTTCTTCTGGCAACTCTTTCAAACAAACCATACTTGATCAGTCTTTTTCTAATGCGCTGTCATGAACATTAACATATAACATGCTAACTGAAGCCTGTAGAGTCTGAGATGTAACTCTTGTGTTTTTGCAATTTCTCTGAGCATTGCATGGTCTGATCTTTGCTGGGAAATCAACTCCTGGTAATATTGGCAACTGTCTTAAACATTTTCCACTATTGAATAATCTTTCTCGCTGTAGGATGTTGGACTTTAAATTGTTTGGAAATGGTCTTGAAACCCATCCCAATTTGATGGGCAGCAACAATTTCTTCTCTAAGATCATTGCTGATGTCTTTCTTCATTGGCATTGTGTTAACACACACCTGAATGCGCCAGACCAGCAAACTTCTAAGAGGTGGTCGTACTTGCTGATGATCAATTATAATAGCAGCACCTGTCTGCTACTTAGCCTTTAAATTACTATGGAAGCAGTAAGGGTGTACATAGTTTTCCCCACATGGCTTCTCCATTTTGGCTTTATTTTTGTTAAACAAATCATGACATGGAGTCATATGCCACGGGATTGTTGTTCATCTGAGGTTGTTTTTACCTAATTTTAAAACCTGCTAAGGAACATATGATTATTATTAAGTTGTGATATTTAAAACCATAGATTTCAAAGAGGGTGTATCTTTTTCCCATTACTGTACATATATGTATTAACACCAAAGAGACAGGCATTCATAAACAGGGCACTGCAGGGCTTAGCTCATTGGCTGCGTACATAATAAAATGTGCCAAGCTGGAGAGAAAGTAAATAGGATGATGGGAGGTAGAATTTTCTTTCTTTCGTTTCCACTTAAGGGTGAGTGTGTGTTTTGATTGGGAAATGGTGCTCACATTGAGTAAATCCAGGCATAAAGACCTGCAATGTCAGTCAAAATACCAAATGTGACCTGATTGAGCATGAGTTCCAAAGTGACATTAACTCTTTCAGTGGCACAGAGTAGAGCAAACAGGTAATAAAACATGTTAAAAGATATGCTGACAATATTGTTTGAGTTTTTGAGAATCCCGCATATAACAAGAGAAAGCAAATTACTCCCAAGCAATCTATAAAACTTAAACAAAAAAAGTGTGAAGTCCCTTTTATTCCTCTATTAACCATAAAAGCCCAGTCAATGTACTCCCCTCGTCCATCATCCATGTGCCTGGCTGGCTAACTCATGACCTGGGGTGGACTGAATGATGGAGGATGAGGAAGGAGCCCACACATGGTTGGTTTGTAAATAGTTGATTAGGACTTTTTGGAGTTCAGTTGAATTATCCAAATAGCCCACTAACAATAAAGGACCTTTAGAGCCTGCAGGGTCCTTAGAAAGTTAATTTAATATATATACAGTAGATTAGGTAGGGATTCCCAGCATGAAATCACATATGTGCTTTTTTATTAACACTAAGTTCCTTGATATGTAATATGGGACAAGGATAGCTGTGAGGTGTAAATGGGGCAATGAATATTTGCCATTTAGGAGGGCTTGATGGGATATATGGCATTTGGAGAATGGGGACCATGGCGGATAAGTGGGGTATGGTGAATGAGGGGTTTTGTAAAATGATGGGATATGGTAAATGGTGTTGCATTGAAAAGAGGTGCCTGTCGGATGATGTTCACATCAAATTAATGGCATCCGCATTTAGATAAAATTGACTTTGCTGCAGTGGAAGTGTAACTTACTCAGTAGACTTATCTCAAGTATTGGCCCAGGCTTAGGCACACAGCTTATACCAAAACACTGAAAAACAGTTTGACCCATAATTTTATGGATTACAGATGAAACCCTGTCTACTAGCTTCATAGATACAACAATAAGCTGTGGCAGTTATAGTTATTAGAATGTACCTGGGGCAAAAACCAGCCTGGATTGCCCTTAACCCCTTAAGGACCAAACTTCTGGAATAAAAGGGAATCATGACATGTCACACATGTCATGTGCCCTTAAGGGGTTAAACCTATGTATATTAACCTTTAGGGTGATATCATAACTACTCATACCTTTTACTCCATCCTTTGGCTAATAATGGGATCTAAGAGACTCGAAATTACTTTGAATTATATTATTATATAAAATTAAAGAGCTTATATTTCAGGAAGCTGATTGTGTCTCATTGAATAATGATTTTACCCCAACTCATCACTTTTACAGAATAAGCTATTGTACTAAATGGAAATAAGTTATAACCATGAATTTCATAAGGTACCTTACACTGTTTCTGACTATATAATGATAATGCAGTAAACCAAAAAAGAAAGACATCTTATGATTTATCACTTGTGATAATTCTGTCACTCATAGTACTAACCGTTCGGGAATAAGGCCAGCACTGGATAAAACAATTTGATGAATATAAACATTTCTTAATGTTAAAGTAATCAATTGGGTATTTCAAAACTCAGGAACATTCCTGGTTACCACCTTAGCATCTGGTGCTATATAATTATTTATTGTACACCAACCTTTTTATTTTGCTGCTTACAAATGCTTAAGATGCATGTTCTTTATTTCTATATTTTGATCTATAATTATTTAAGTCTTGACTTTTTGTATTTTACCATCACACACTTCGATTTTATCTGTAATTATTACTTATAATGTATACAGTTATTTTCTCATTCCAAGAACCAGTAATAAGCCTTCTATTTACCGTATATACTCGAGTATAAGCCGACCCGAATATAAGCCGAGGCCCCTAATTTTACCCCCAAAAATTGGGAAAACGTATTGACTCGAGTATAATACTAGGGTGGGAAATGAAGCAGCTACTGGTAAATTTCTAAATAAAATTAGATCCTAAAAAAATTATATTAACTGAATATTTATTTACAGCGTGTGTATATAATGAATGCAGTGTGTATATGAATGCAGTGTGTGTGTATGCAGTGTGTATGAGTGCAGTGTGTATATAATGAATGGAGTGCAGTGTGTGTATATGAGTGCAGTGTGTGTATAATGAATGCAGTGCAGTGTGTGTATGAGTGCAGTGTGTGTATGAATGCAGTGTGTATGTATGAGTGCAGTGTGTATGTATGAGTGCAGTGTGTATGTATGAGTGCAGTGTGTGTATATGAGTGCAGTGTGTATGAATGCAGTGTGTGTATGAATGCAGTGTGTATATAATGAATGCAGTGCAGTGTGTGTATGAGTGCAGTGTGTATGCAGTGTGTGTATGAGTGTAGTGTGTGTATATGAGTGCAGTGTGTATATGAGTGTGTATAATGAATGCAGTGCAGTGTGTGTATATGAGTGCAGTGTGTGTATATGAGTGCAGTGTGTATATGAGTGCAGTGTGTATATAATGAATGATGAGTGCAGTGTGTGTGTATGAGTGCAGTGTGTGTGTAGTGTGTGTATAATGAATGCAGTGCAGTGTGTGTGTATGAGTGCAGTGTGTATGAATGCAGTGTGTATATAATGAATGCAGTGCAGTGTGTGTATGAATGCAGTGTGTGTGTGTGTGTGTGTGCAGAGCATTGGTGGGGGTTGGGCATTTTATTAATTATTATTTAATTATTATCTTAATATTTTTTTTTGTTATTTTTTTTAGGTAATTATTTTTTTATTTTATTATTAATTGTATTATTTTTTTTTGTTATTATTATTTTAATATTTTTTTTCTTATTATTTGTTTTATTAATATTTTTATTTTTTCGTCCCCCCTCCCTGCCTGTTAGCTGGCCAGGGAGGGGGGCTCTCACTCCCTGGTGGTCCAGTGGATGGGCTGTAGGAGGGGGGCTGGCAGGAAGCTGTAACTTACCTTCACCGCAGCTCCTGTCAGCTCCCTTCTCTCTCCTCCGTCCGTGCAGCTCCCAGGTCAGCTTCCTCTGCAACTCTCGCGGCCGCGCGGAGCGTTGCCACGGTAACCCGTGGCAACGCTCTGACCCCGCGGCTCTCGCGAGAGTTGCAGAGGAAGCCGACCTGGGAGCTGCACGGACGGAGGAGAGAGAAGGGAGCTGACAGGAGCTGCTGTGAAGGTAAGTTACAGCTCTGCCAGCCCCCCTCTCCCCCCAGTCTGTATTATGGCAATGAAAATTGCCATAATACAGACACTCACTCGAGTATAAGACGAGTGGGAGTTTTTCAGCACAAAAAATGTGCTGAAAAACTCGTCTTATACTCGAGTATATACGGTATCTATTGTTCATCTTCCTTGTTTGATGACACTTATACCTTGCTTGTTGGACAGTTTTCTGGAATTATGGAAATACATGTGTCCTGGGATTATGGGTTGAAATTGAGAAATTTGATCAGAAAGCATAAAAAGTATTACTCGATTCTAACTAATTTATTATTGTTTTGTACCATTATTTAAGTTTATATTTCATGACATAACTAACCCCTGAGTAAGTCACCTGAGTGCAATGAAACATGTAGGACAGAGGACACTGCAGCTGGAGGAGTACCTAATCATAGGCACCGTTTCATATATCTTTTATATCTTTTGTATTCATGTACAAATTGTATTAAGTCTCTGAGAAGATATGTCTATTTGTTGTCCCCTTCTGAAAAAAAGGTGTAAAAGCAACATTAAAGGGACACTATAGGCACCCAGGCCACTTTAGCCTATTGAAGTGGTCTGGGTGCAGTGTCCCAGGTTCCTTAACCCTGCAAAGGTAATTATTGCAGTTTTTAATAAACTGCAATAGTTACCTTTGTGGGTTAACTCTGGATGTCCTCACGCTATGCACGGGGATGTTCAGCATCACCTAAAACCCCATAGGAAAGCATTATACATACTTTCCTATGGGGAAAGTTGTAATGTGAGCTTGGCAATCGCGCCGCACACGAGCATTAGGACTCCCCGTTGCTGGCCGACATCGGCGGGGGAGGAACAGAGGTGGAGCCCAAGAGAGCACCGAGGCACATCGGCACTGGACTCAGGTGAGTGACAGAAGGCTTTTTAACCCCTTCTGCACCACAGGGAGCTATAGTGCTATAAAGTCAGCTTTACTAATATGTATCTGAGAGGTGCATATAACATAGATTGAATCAAGGAAGAGCCCGTGAGAAAGACCATCTTCAACAGTCAGTGTCGATTAGTACTAGGAGTATACTATGATGTCCTTTGGACTCAGTAAGTAATGCCTTGACTGTCTTTAGAAAACTACACTCTAAGGACAAGTAATAAACTATACTAGTTTTATCCAATTAACTTTCTTTGTTTAGGGACTGACTTCTACCATAGGTGTCGTGTCTCCTGTTCTGTACGGACATAAAGGAGTTATTGATCCAAGTAAAGAACATAATAATAATAGTTACATAGCTACATAGCTGAAAAGAGACTTGCGTCCATCAAGTTCAGCTTTCCTCACAGTTCTTGAATTTGTTTAACCCCTTAAGGACCAAACGTCTGGAATAAAAGGGAATCATGACATGTCAAACATGTCATGTGTCCTTAAGGGGTTAAACTAGGCAGAGTTATAAAACAGCATGCACAAGAATACAAAACTGGGTCTATGGAGGAACCTGTAAGGTGTGCATATAACTTTTTTGTCTAAGCTGAATAAGCTTTGTCTAGTTACTGTCTAAGAGTTGTGGAAGTTTAAGCACAGGACTTATTTAGGTGTGTTTTAAGCAGATGTGGAATAGATATTTTTTAAAGGCAATGCATTTGGTTAAATTACCTGTGTATTTGTAATATGTAGGCAGAAAAAACAGCAAATAACTATATTATCATACACAAAAACAAGTCCTGCGCTCAAACTCCCACTACTCTTGGGCAGCAGCAACGACCGTAGTGCACAACAGCCAAAATACAGTAAAAACCGAAAGAAAACAAAGTTACCTGCACTCTTCCCAAATCCCTATGCATATTTAAACAAATGGAGTTTATTTAGTTACTCCAATAGCCATGAGAGGGGATGGCATGCTTAAACCATGATTTCATAATTTATCTTGCAATGACTTGATTACATCACACGTTGAGTACACAAGTGTCTCATCATGCACCTCACATTTCCTGTGTGTTTCATTAAGGTACCTCTAAAAGAATATTTCAGGTATTATATACTTTTGTGTTTTGGTATAGTGTCAGTTTTGCTAGTAATATTTAGCTCTAATGCTTATGATCCTTTAATTGTAACTGATTAGCAAGAAACCATTAGTTAATATTGCTTTTGCACATCATCAAGTCACAGAGGCTAGTGTCGTCCACTCATGCCCAAATTAGGGAATATTTTCTAACAAATAATATTGGTTATTTGTTAGAAAACATGTTTTAAAGTTCCTTTCAAAAACTTGAGGTGCTAATTTAGGTTTTGAATGGTCCTCTGAAAATGGGGATAATTCCTCTTTGGCAGGAGTAATAACCAAAATGTTACTCCAGATTCGGTAAAAGTAACAGTAGTGTAGAAAAGTATCAGAATTGTGAAATTGTGATTGTGTTGTTATCATACTCATTGGAAGCATCGGATATGCACCATTGGGAGGGAAGCAAAGCTGGACAGGACAAGATCCTTGTGGGACAGTGAATAGTTATGTGCATACTAGTGCATGGCTGACAGCTAGGGGGAGCTAGGTTCAGGATAGATAAAGGCAGTGTTTTACAGTTCTTACTTCAGCCATTTTACTTAAATAATCTGCTCAGCAAAAGATCCCACCCACTCTCCCTTTGATTTGGAATTGTTTATCCATGATGTTATGTTGGTCTCTAACTGTTTATTCCTGTCACAGCAGGTGGGGTGTGCCAATTGGGGTGGATAGGAACTAAATGGGTATGATGGTGTGGTGGGGCTTGCTCTTCCTTGAATCTCAAAATGGTATAGATGTGCACACTGAGCTAAAGACTAGCTAGAGGTCAGCACTAAGGGGAGATAAGCGCAGAGGTGTGGTTAAGGTATAGACGGCACACAAAACTAAAGTGTGGCTAGTGGTCAGCACCAAGGGGGCAGAAAGCCTGAAGGTGTGTCTAAGGCAAGCATGTCAAACTCAAAGTGTGGCACGGGCCACATAAACAAGGTTTAAGTGTATGTGGGCCGCACACACACACTGACAGACAGACACACATGCATACTCACTGACAGACAGACACACACACACACACACACAAACACACTGACAGACACACACACATACAGACACACACACAAACACACACACATACTCACTGACAGACACACACATACTCACAGATAGACACACACACATACTCACAGACAGACACATACAGACACACTGACAGACACACACATACAGACACACTGACACACACACACACATACTCACACATACTTGCTGACAGACACAGACACACACACACACTCACAGACAGACACACAAACACACACACAGACAGACACACACACTCACTCACAGACACACACTGACAGACATACACACACATACTGACACACACACACACTGGAAGACACACACACATACCCACAGACAGACACACACACGCATACTCACTGACAGACAGACAGACACACACATACTCACTGACAGACACACACATACTTGCTGACAGACACACACACTGACACTTTTGTGTTTTGGTATAGTGTCAGTTTTGCTAGTAATATTTAGCTCTAATGCTTATGATCCTTTAATTGTAACTGATTAGCAAGAAACCATTAGTTAATGTTGCTTTTGCACATCATCAAGTCACAGAGGCTAGTGTAGTCCACTCATGCCCAAATTAGGGAATATTTTCTAACAAATAATATTGGTTATTTGTTAGAAAACATGTTTTAAAGTTCCTTTCAAAAACTTGAGGTGCTAATTTAGGTTTTGAATGGTCCTCTGAAAATGGGGATAATTCCTCTTTGGCAGGAGTAATAACCAAAATGTTACTCCAGATTCGGTAAAAGTAACAGTAGTGTAGAAAAGTATCAGAATTGTGAAATTGTGATTGTGTTGTTATCGTACTCATTAGAAGCATCGGATATGCACCATTGGGAGGGAAGCAAAGCTGGACAGGACAAGATCCTTGTGTGAGTGTGGGGCAGTGAATAGTTACGTGCATACTAGTGCATGGCTGACAGCTCGGGGGAGCTAGGTTCAGGATAGATAAAGGCAGTGTTTTACAGTTCTTACTTCAGCCATTTTACTTAAATAATCTGCTCAGCAAAAGATCCCACCCACTCTCCCTTTGATTTGGAATTGTTTATCCATGATGTTATGTTGGTCTCTAACTGTTTATTCCTGTCACAGCAGGTGGGGTGTGCCAATTGGGGTGGATAGGAACTAAATGGGTATGATGGTGTAGTGGGGCTTGCTCTTCCTTGAATCTCAAAATGGTATAGATGTGCACACTGAGCTAAAGACTAGCTAGAGGTCAGCACTAAGGGGAGATAAGCGCAGAGGTGTGGTTAAGGTATAGACGGCACACAAAACTAAAGTGTGGCTAGTGGTCAGCACCAAGGGGGCAGAAAGCCTGAAGGTGTGTCTAAGGCAAGCATGTCAAACTCAAAGTGTGGCACGGGCCACATAAACAAGGTTTAAGTGTATGTGGGCCGCACACACACACTGACAGACAGACACACACGCATACTCACTGACAGACAGACACACACACACACACACACACAAACACACTGACAGACACACACACATACAGACACACACACAAACACACACACATACTCACTGACAGACACACACATACTCACAGATAGACACACACACATACTCACAGACAGACACATACAGACACACTGACAGACACACACATACAGACACACTGACACACACACACACACATACTCACTAATACTTGCTGACAGACACAGACACACACACACACTCACAGACAGACACACAAACACACACACAGACAGACACACACACTCACTCACAGACACACACTGACAGACATACACACACATACTGACACACACACACACTGGAAGACACACACACATACCCACAGACAGACACACACACGCATACTCACTGACAGACAGACAGACACACACATACTCACTGACAGACACACACATACTTGCTGACAGACACACACACTGACACAGACACAGACACACTGACAGACACACAAAGACACACTGACAGACACACACATACTTGCTGACAGACACACACACAGACACACTCACTGACTGACAGACAGACACACACACTCACTGACTGACAGACACACACTGACAGACACACACACTTTACTGCTCCTTACCTTATGGAGCCGATGGGGGTCATTCCCTGGGGTCCTTCCTGTACCTCACTGCTCCCTCGAGCGGTTTAGTGATGCCGGGTGCCGGAATATGATGTCATGCCGGCTGGTGGCTAAGGTTTGGTAAGATGATGGGGAGGGGTAGCACCCGGGGAATTGTTAAGTTAGTTATTTATGGATTGTTAGTTATTGGCATGGCCACATTATGTACTGTTATTTATATTTTATATAGTTACAAGTTAAATTATAGTGAATGTTTAATAAATGATATGGCCTATTTTCACTATATATACGTCTTGTGTCAATTATTGGGAAGGATTCCGGGTTAGGGGTTAATTTGGTATTAAAAACTAAACCACTAGCGCAACTATAGAATACCACTTACTTAAACCAAGCCTACAAGTTATTTCCACAGCAACTACAGAGCATGTTCCGAGGTTGCAGTGATTATCATCACTGCACTTGAAGATACAAAAGTATTTACCTTCAGTATCAAAGGAACAAACGGGTGTCATTTTATTAACATGATGATGCGCTGTCAAAGAGGCCAGAGTGACCCAAGAAGGTGGTGGTATCACAGCAGTGACGCCAGCATTGGAGAGAGGCTATATATATATATATATATATGGATATATATATATATATATATATATATATATATATATATATATGGATATATATATATATATATATATATATATATATATATGACTTAAAATGAAATGCAATATATAATTTATCATTTTTATGAATTATAAATTTAATGCTGAAGGAAATACTAGCATGTAAAATGTACCTGCCATTACAGGTTCACGTTAACAAACCACATCGAAGAAGATGCTATGTTTAAAAATGCAATGAAATTGTAACTATCATCTCTGCATTTCAAGAGACACTATATGTTATTCAATGTTACCAATACATTTCCACGCTGATTAAAATAATGCTAAACTCTCCAGGGCATTCTTTTCCTTCCTTTCCATTTCATAGATGCCTGCCTATGATTTTACAAAGAGCATCTCAAATATCAAATTCCATGTTAAATATGAGAGAGCGACATATATTCAAGCTTGCTCCTGGCTATAGTTCTGGTGATATCTGTCAATGAAACTAGCTATTGAGCATTGTGTTAGTTCTCAGATGAGAGAAATTAAATCCTTATGAAACATGCGCCAGAAAAGCTGTCAGAGGATATATATGCAAACCCGTTAAGCATCTGTTCCTACCATAGTGCTTCTGGAAACTTGTTTTGTCTTATGATGTTTGATCTTAATAAGAGAGTATAAGACTATTTGATTACATGTTCATTGTTAAGGGCCTCGTGTGACTATAAAAGAGATTGTAACCTAATTGAACTGTTCTCCCGTACTATACAGTCATAAGAGATCAGAATTTTATCAATTGCAGGTAAAAGGCAGAGTGATCTTATGAAGACAAGCAAAAGAAAGATTCATTGTGGAAAATAAGAATTAATCCTTAGTTCTCCTTTGCCCCAAAATAGCACCTTGAGAAATCTCCCCGACTGTCTTTCTATTTAAAAAAAAACAATATGCACCGGCACTCTTTTATCCCAATGGTGCTAGGCATCAGGGTAGCCCACAAAAAATACCCTCAAATAATTAAAAAATAAATATATATGATACCGCACTCAAATTCAGGTATTAAGTAAAATGTATCTTTATTGTATTGTCTATTAAAAGTTAAGTATCTCTTAAGTATAATGACAATATAACAAAGGACCATCGAAGGGACGGATGCTGTCCCGAGCGCGCAGCCCAGGTTTCCCTTGATTACCCAAATCTGATGTAACCAGGAACACACGAGGTTGGGACCATTATATCTGAAATATCTTCATATACTGGAGCAACTTAAACTATATCTATTGGGACCAACCCTGACATCACAGCACAGCAAAGCACACTGTATCCAGGACTAAGGAGTGGTGAGATCAAACCATACAACTGACCATATAGCAAATACTTTGGAATCACTTGAGTGTGTACACACTGGGACTGTACATACTTTCTTTTTTCTGTTGTTTCCTTTTTTCTTTTTTTTTTCTTTTTGTGGTTCAGGTGAACAGCATTAATTGCAAATAGGGTCTACCACTCATCTAGAGCTGTATGGCAATACTGACTCAAATACTGGTTATATAGAGGTATATCAATTGGGAACAAGTGTTATTCCTTTGTTGTAAAGTTTACATGCAACTTAATGTGATAATTTGTTTTGTGTTATATTGTCATTATACTTAAGAGATACTTAACTTTTAATAGACAATACAATAAAGATACATTTTACTTTATACCTGAATTTGAGTGCGGTATCATATATATTGTCTGTCTATTTAAGTTTACATGCACGATAAAAGCACAAATATGCAAAATTAATATTTTTTTCCCTATTTTTTTTCTCTTTTTATTATGCACCTGCAAACAGGGTTATTTATTATTTTAGGCTAGAAATCTTAAGTTGTTATGGGGGCAAGATTTTGCCAAACTATATCTCATTATAATGGTAGCCCAGATCCCTGTTGCTGTTATGATGCCCGTGACTCAATATTTTTATATTTATATAATACATACCACATTTTAAAAATGTATACGTTTATAAGGCATACAGAGAACACATTAGATCAGCAACATTTCTTTTTTTGTTCAGCTATAAGAAGGGCTATATGTAGATCAAACCTATGAGTTATTTTTGAGAGTCAGACTCCACATTAATTATAAATGGATTAATCCTAATGTCGATGGAAAATAAATTTAATGAGCCAGCATTCCCTTTTATAGCACTACTCAGAATCTTGCAAAAAGTGCAAATCCTGATGATACATTTTAATCCTTTAGATTTTAACCCCTCCATCTTTCGTATGTATGGGCAACACCTTTGGTTACTATTTAATCCATTTGTAGCAGTTTTGGAAGCTTTAATTTGGACTGTGTAACCTAAACTACTAGTCTCTACTGATGTGTGTATACACATTGTGGCTGCCTTAAATTCACACTAACAACTAAAAATCAGGGCTGGTGTGAATTTAAGGCAGCCACGACAGGGCAACGCAGGAAGCGGGTGCAAAAACTTCCGGGCACTTTGGGGGTTTCACTATGGCAGAGTAGGCACCTACCTGTGCAGCAGTTGCTTATTCTGCCCAAATATAACTGGTGGGAAGTTGGGTAGTGACAGAGCTGTATTCTTCCTGTGCTCTTCCAGCACAGTTCCGTTGAAGCCCTTTACTGGTGCTGGACGGAATGTGACATCACTTCAGCCTAGAGTATCAAAGCATCAAAGTAGGCATGAGAGCTGGGTATAAAGAGCACAGAGATAATAGGAGACCCGCTAAGAGAATTGTATGTGCGTAAAAGTGTATGTGCGAGAATGTGTGCATATTCCTGATGAAAGTTATGGTGATAAAACTGAAATGTTGACAAATAAAGAGAGAGAGAGAGAGAGAGAGAGAGAGAGAGTATAGTATAATTTATTTGGGGGATGTTGGGGGTTCCAAATGCTACACCTACAGCCACATTAAACGTATATCAAGCTGAACAAAAGTGGTAACTGGTGTCCCTCAGTGTTCTGTTCTGAAACCACTTCTATTTTGCATATTTATTTTTATATTTTTCATTTTTATAAATGATCTTGAAATAGGTATTTAAAGTCATCTTTCAGTGTTTAATACAATGTGAACAGGATATTACTTTGCTGCAGAGGGATTTAGATAGATTGGGGGACTGGGCACTTAAATGGCAGATGAAATTTAATGTAGAGAAATGCAAAGTTCTGCATTTCGGAGTAGAGAATGCCCAAGCAACTTACACCCTACATGGTAATGAATTATGGATAACACACTAGAAGGATTTGGAAATTGTTATAGACAACAAAATAGGCAACATTGTGCAATGTCAATCAGCAGTGGCTAAGGCCAGTAAGGTATTGTCCAGTATAAATAGAGGCATTAACCCCTTAAAACCGCATGGCGTACTATTAAGCCCTATTTTAAGCGGCTCTAATAGTACACTCTCCGTTTTTTTTTTTTACTTACCCGGTCGCTGGCGAACACATGCCAGCGATCGCGGTTGGGTACACTCACCTGGGATCCCAGGGAGTCCTCCGCGGCGGATCCTGCCTCCTCCAGCCCCCCTTGCGAGGACCTCACAATCACATGGCCGGGTTAGCTGGCTGCTGCATTGCCAGCAGGGGGACTGCCTGTAATGACAGTTAGTCCCCCTGCTGGCTGGAAATGAAATAAAATAATGTTAAAATCAGTGTAAAAAAAATAATTATATACTTAGATCATATATATGTTATATATATGATCCAAGTATATATATACACATATACATACACAGATATACACTGTCTAGGTGTATTTTACTATTAATATATAATTATATATATATATATATATATTAATATCAAATTACATGTAGACTGATACTGATTAAATATATATATATAATTATTGTTATATATATATTTATATATAAAATAAAAAAATATGTAAATACGTTAAAAATAAAATTAAAATAATAATTAAAAATAAATAATTAAAAAAAATATATAGATGTGTGTTATTTCGTTCTAACTGTATTGTGATATTATATATATTTATATCAAAATACACGTAGAACGCAATCATATATATATCTATATCCATAAATATATAGGTATATATCACTATATATATACCGTATATATACCTATATATAAATAAAAATATATTTTTTAAAATTATATATATATATATATATATATACACACATATGTATATATATAGCAAAAGATCTTTAAGATAGCACTCTCAGGACTTTGAAAAAGTATAAAACTTAACTTTTAATGAAAACTTACAAAAAATCGACGTTTCAGTCTGTTACTCACAGACGTTCATCAGGACTGGTAATGACAAAACAAATACTCACATATATACCAGAATAAAAACATGCAATTAACTTACCCACCACCGGAATAGACTAGTGCTCCCTGTCAGCGCTATAGACTAGTGCTCCCGAAACTCGTGCGGGTTCCGCCGGCGTCAGCGTGTACGTACGTGACGTCACCGCGTGACGTCGGCGTCATTACCACGTCACTTGATCGGCCGTGAAGCGGCCTCATTAGGAGTTAGTTGCTATGGGGAAGAGTTGTACATAGCAACTTAGATACAATAAAAAACAAAGAAGCTCAATAGCTGAAAAGGATCCTTAACATCTGCCTAATGTTGAGCATATACCCAAAACTGAGATGGTTTTAACCATAATACCAAAATATCAAAACCAGATCTAATATATTATTAGATAATTAAAAATATACAATAAAAATACAATAAATGGTAAACGTATATACAAAAACTGACAAAAAAAGGAAGAGGTAGGAAAACAATATATAGAAGAAAAAAAAAGATTAAATGTAATGCTGAATAAGCAAAACAGGCATTGTTATTAACCCAAAAGAGACATCATGCAAAAGAATAACTACTTGTTATGGTAATAATAATAATAGACGGAAGTCATTTAAAGAGGTCTTGTCCTCATAGATACATCTATGCAAAATATATATCAAAAAGGCTACCGCTTAATTAAGCAAAAAATAAGTAATGTACAGTCATATTAAACAACTCAATACAAGGCAGATGCCCTATGACAGCAAGAAAAACAAAACCAAGATTACTATATCCAAAAGGAAAACCAAAATCCAGTAACTACTCGGATAACCAGGCGAATTCTAATGTGAAAAAAATGAAACACAAGCCTTATATTTGACGCTGTAACTTTTGAAAACATCATAAAACCTGTACAGGAGGGGTACTGTTTTACTCGGAAGACTTCGCTGAACACAAATATTAGTGTTTCAAAACAGTAAAATGTATTACAACGATGATATCGCCAGTAAAAGTGGCGTTTTTTGCATTTTTCACACACAAACAGCACTTACACGGATATTATTGCTGTGATACTTTTTACTGTTTAAAAAAAACAAATATTTGTGTTCAGCGAAGTCTCCCGAGTACAACAGTACCCCTCATGTACAGGTTTTATGGTGTTTTCAAAAGTTACAGCGTCAAATATAAGGCTTGTGTTTCATTTTTGTAACATTAAAATTTGCCAGATTGGTTACGTTGCCTTTGAGACCCTATGGTAGCCCAATAATTAAAATTACCCCTATGATGGCATACCATTTCCAATAGTAGACAACCCAACGTATTGAAAATGGGGTATGTCCAGTCCATTTTAGTAGCCACTTAGTCACAAACAGTGGGCAAAATTGGTGTTTTTTTGCATTTTTAACACACAAACAAATATTAACGCTAACTTTGGCCAGTGTTTGTAAACAAAGGGCTACTAAAAAAGACTGGACATATCCCATTTGCAATACCTTGGGTTGTCTACTATTGCAAATGGTATGCCATTATGGGTGTAAATTTTATTCCTGGGCTACTATATAGTCTCAAAGGCAACGTAACCAGTCTGGCGAATTTCCATTTCAAATGTAATCTGCTATATTTGACCCTGTAACTTCCCAAAACACCATACAAACTGTACATAGGGGGTACTGTTTTACACGTGAGACTTTGCTGAATACAAATATGTGTATTTTATTGCAGTAAAATCAAACAGTATTAGGACATTGACAGTTAAAATGTCATGTAGAACTAAAAAAATAACAACATTTCTTATTTTCTCCCATTTTTTTTCATATTAAATTATGTTTCATAGCTAAATATTTGATATTAAATGAAAGCCCTGTTTCCCCTGAATAAAATGATATATAATAAGGTGGGTGCATATAATATGAAAGAGATGAATTACGGTTGGACAGACATGTAGCGCAAATGCCAGATTTTGTTTACGTTTTGTTTTGTTCACAACGTGTACATTTGGCTCAGACCCCTTAACGACGCAGGACGGTTCAGGACCTTCATCGGCATTTTTCCCTTGCCGACCGACGACGGTCCTGAACCGTCCTAAATTTAAGAGGTACTTACCCGATCGCCGTCGTTCCCCGGGCGGCGATCGGCGGTGCTCCCGGTGTGGGGAGACTGCCTGCAGCCCAGACAGTCTCCCCATGGTGGATTAGGACCCCTGTGGCCATGTGATCGCCCAACAGGGCGACCACATGGTCACAATAGGTGTCCATGTGTCTGCCTGCAGGGGGACTGTCTGTGCTGACAGGCAGTCTCCCTGCTAGTGTAAAATAAAAAAAAAAATTAAAGTTATAGTTAATAAAAAAAAATGATTATTATATATGTGTGTATATATATATGATATATTGACATATATTATACCTATATAATATATGTCTATATATCATATATATAATGTCATACTAAGTGTATTTTTTTATTAATATGTACATATATTAATATAAAAATACACTTATAATTAAATTACACACGTGTATATATATATATATATAATATATATAATAACAGTACATGGGGGGTACTGTTTTACTCGGGAGACTTTGCTGAACACAAATATTAGTGATTCAAAACAGTAAAACATATCACAGCGATGATATTGTCAGTGAAAGTGACTTTTTTGCATTTTTCACACACAAACAGCACTTTTACTGATGATATAATTGTTGTGATACATTTTCCAGTTTTGAAACACTAATATTTGTGTTCAGCAAAGTCTCCTGAGTATAACAGTACCCCCCATGTACAGGTTTTATAGCGTTTTTGAAAGTTACAGGGTCAAATATATGGGTCAAATATTTTTACATTGAAAATGGCCAGGTTGGTTACTTGCCTTTGAGAGTGTATGGTAGCCCAGGAATGAGAATTACCCCCATGATGGCATACCATTTGCAAAAGAAGACAACCCAAGGTATTGCAAATGGGGTATGTCCAGTCTTTTTTAGTAACCACTTAGTCACAAACACTGGCCAAAATTAGGGTTCAATTTAGTTTTTTACTTTTTTCACACACAAACAAATATGAACGCTAACTTTGACCAGTGTTTGCGACTAAGTGGCTACTAAAAAAGTCTGGACATACCCCATATTGAATACCCTGGGTTGTCTACTTTAAAAAAAATATGTACATGTGGGGTGTTATTCAGCGATTTATGACAGATAATAGTGTTACAATGTCACTATTGATACATTTTAAAAATGTATGTTTTGAAACTGCAATATCCTACTTGTACTTATAGCCCTATAACATGCAAAAAAGTAGCAAAAAGCATGTAAACACTGGGTATTTTTAAACTCAGGACAACATTTTGAATCTATTTAGCAGTTTTTTTCATTCGCTTTTGTAGATGAGTAAAAGATTTTTCACATAAAAGTCAAAAAACATGTATTTTTTTCAATTTTTCATCATATTTTTTCATTTTTTAAAAATTAAATTACATGAGATTATATAAATAATGGTATGTAAAGAAAGCCCCTTTTGTCCTGAAAAAAAACAATATATAATTTGTATGGGAACAGTAAATGAGAGAGCGGAAAATTACAGCTAAACACAAACACCACAAAAGTGTAAAAAGATGCCTGGTCGCAAATGTACAACATCGCAAAAGCAGTCCGGTCCTTAAGGGGTTAAAGGAACACTATAGTCACCTAAATTACTTTAGCTAAATAAAGCAGTTTTAGTGTATAGATCATTCCCCTGCAATTTCACTGCTCAATTCACTGTCATTTAGGAGTTAAATCACTTTGTTTCTGTTTATGCAGCCCTAGCCACACCTCCCCTGGCTATGAGCCTGCATGAAAAAAACAACTGGTTTCACTTTCAAACAGATGTAATTTACCTTAAATAATTGTATCTCAATCTCTAAATTGAACTTTAATCACATACAGGAGGCTCTTGTAGGGTCTAGTAAGCTATTAACATAGCAGGGGAAAAGAAAATCTTAATTAAACAGAACTTGCAATAAAGAAAGCCTAAATAGGGCTCTCTTTACAGGAAGTGTTTATGGAAGGCTGTGCAAGTCACATGCAGGGAGGTGTGACCAGGGTTCATAAACAAAGGGATTTAACTCCTAAATGGCAGAGTATTGATCAGTGAGGCTGCAAGGGCATGTTCTATACACCAAAACTGCTTCATTAAGCTAAAGTTGTTCAGGTGACTATAGTGTCTCTTTAAGGTTATTATTATTCTCAGGACAAAAACTTTTAAAAAGAAGTGAACATTTGATGACAGTTGTCCTATAAATTAGAATTTGCTTTAGTGTATGAGTGTGGAATGTTGTGTACGTGATGGTCTGAGTGTGATTGTGTGTGGAAATGACTGAATGGGGTTGTGTGTGTTTGTTGTTGTTTTTTTGAACTCTTTACTGGTTGGCCAGTGAAGAATGCTCTTTCACTCTGATGCTCAGTGAATGAGTGAAAGCATTGCCATAATAACTGTGAGGGGACAGGAGGCACTGCAGGTCCCCTCTCCCTCCCACCCCCAATCCTAGGTTGCTGAAGGGGGTAAAACCCCTTCAGTGACTTACCTGTATCCAGTGCCGATGTCTCTCGGCGCTGGTTCAGGGTCCGCCCACTCTCCTCCCCTGCCAATGTCATCCGGCGGGGGAGACATATTGCGCATGCGCTGCCGCTGGCGGGGGAGACCTAATGCACATCCACACGCGCATTAGACCTCCCCATAGGAAAGCATTGAAAAATGCTTTCAATGCTTTCCTATGGGGATTTCAGCGACGCTGGATGTCCTTACATAGCGTGAGGACGTCCAGTGACGCTATAACACACGAAATGTGTGCTATTAACCCAGAAGTGTACTCTAGTGGCTGTCTAGTAGACAGCCACTAGAGGAGGAGTTAACTCTGCAAGGTAAATATTGCAGTTTATGAAAACTGCAATATTTACAGTTGCAGGGTTAAGGGTAGTGGGAGTTGGCACCCAGACCACTCCAATGGGCAGAAGTGGTCTTGGTGCCTGGAGTGTCCCTTTAAAGAGCTCCATGCAGTAATTTGTTATTTAGAATAGTGCTAAATGTTCATCATATTAAATAATGGTTCTGCTAAGGAGGGTCTTTTTCTTGGCTGGGTCCCCTTTTGTAATAGAGACCATTGCCACTCTGATAGTTGCACCACTGTGCTGGAGGTGTAGACTGCAATTTTTCAATAGATTGAACAATGATGTATTTATATGTGTATAATTATGAAATAAACATTCAAGTTAGAATTGATGGGATTCCAGTAGTCATATTGAAAGTAAAGTTGACTTGGAGAATGTTCTACTCCAGCCATTATGGCCTTAAATTTGAAATTATTTTGAATTCACTTTAAATTCCCAACAAGCCCAACATTAGCTTATTGACATTGTGTACAAAGATTTAAGGTTTTCTTTGTAAATAACATTACATTTAAACATGGAACATTATTTTAAAAATAATAACTTTCTGGGAAAAAACTTAATTATTTTTCAAAGAAGCTATTGCGTCTGTTTTTGCTACTTCATTGAGTGCACCTGACTGAAGGATAGAAGATGGCCAGTGTACACACCAGAGTACACATCTGCCTATAAGATCTGAGCCTGTCCTCAAATGGCTCTGTTCCACGTGAGTGTATCTAAAATATTTGAAATGTTAAAAATGTTATCATATTACACTATATTGATTTCTCTTTCATCTAGCACCTTTACACCATTTCCCCTGAAGGGTAAGTCAAGTGTCTTCTGTAGTGCTACACTGTATTCACTGGTGTTGGCTCTAGCCACTCGGGTTACTCAATATTTTAAATAATACATTTTCCAGCAGTGACACAATTAAGCAGTGCGACAAAAATGGGGGTTATCTCAGCATTCAAGAACACCACCTTGCATGTTAATGAGATTATGAAGGAGTTTCAGAATTATCTGGTCAAAAGTGCCCAACTTCATAATAATTATAGGCTGGGAGTCACTTGGTGGCTTAGCCCACTACTCATAGCCTGACATTGCTCTCAACCCCCCACTCCTCTGGCACAATTTGTTTTTCAATCCTTACATTGCTCTAGGATTCTACTTAAAATTGTAGAACTCATCTGCAAAGCTCTAAATAGTAATTTGTACTTCAAGCTGCATGTGGTCACTAATGGAATCCCAGTCATTTCACTTGAACAACTTTCATCTTGCTTTCGGTTTACATTGGAACATTTGCCAAGCTTACCCCCCTTTGGATCCAGTATACACTTGAAAGATCAAAATATTATTTCCACAGCATACCGGGCAGGTCCATGGCACACTTACCAGAGGTGAACTTAACTTGAAAGAGCTGAATTTTTATTATCCATTGGCTGGTTGGTGGATAGAAATATTGAGCCCTGCTATATATGATTATTATTATTATTATTATTATTATCATCATTATTATTGGTATTTATATAGCACCAACTTATCCTGCATCACTTTACCATATTATAAAATGGGGAAATTTAACAATAAATGAGACATTTACAAAATGTTACAGGAACACAAGGTAGATGAGGACCCTGCTCAAACAAGTTTAAAGTCTAGAAGAGGTGGGGTATAAAAACACAATAGGAAGGGCCTCAAGGGGGACAGCAAACATACAAAGTGGGAAAGTAGAAGAACTGGAGGTGAGGTGGAATGTGGCTCTTTAGGAGAGAGCAAGAGACAGATTTGTAAAAAAGTTACTATGAGAGGCCATCAGCATTTCTGAAAATATAGATTTTGAGGGACTTAAATGATTGAAGACTAGGAGAGAGTCTAATGTGGGTGGGCAGACTGTTCCAAAGGAAAGGAACTGCCCTTGAGAAGTCCTTGTAGCAGAATGTATTAAGCCTGTCCTGTAATATTCATATGTGACTGTATTTGTTATTGTATTCATGTGGTCTTTTCCCATTGCTATGGCACTTATATGCATTAATCGTATGTTATTCGGTAGTTTCCATCTGTACTCTATACAAATGGAAACTACCGAACTAATGGACCACCCCTGAGAGAAGTGTGTCGGCTATTAAGTGCTCACACTTCTCTGACCGCAAGCTAATAGGCCCTTTATGGATGTATCTGGGTGGCCGACATTCGGTATGCGTACATGTGGCGGCGGCCATCTTACGCATGAAAATCTCAGCTGTGTTTGGTCGTCGAGTGTCTGGAACTCAAATCGGACACTCGAACACCGCTGAGACCTCCAGAGCTCCATAACTCCCGAACGGGAAGTTTAATCGAAACCCCGTTCGGTAGTTTTAAGGTACCGAACGAGGGGATTCGTATGAAGGGAAAGTTAAACATGGATGGCAGTATTTTCTATGTATTTTATCTCCCGAACGAAGACCGACCACAGGGCCAAAATGCATGGAACCTTTTCCGGATACCACCTTGTGTGCGGTCGGTCAAATTACACCCTCCACCTATCTCCCGAACCCCTGGTCCAATCTGGGTGAATTTTGGATATGTTAGTCACCCAGATCAGGGCTACCAGTGGATACCATTTAAATAACTGTACCAGGCTGTTTTGGGGTACATCCAGAATCGGGGTAAAAGTATAAGTTATAAGTGGATTATGTGTCACACTGAGGGGAGGAGAGGTATGGGAGGTAACTACTGTGCTATTTGATAATGTACTAATTACTGTAAATCCCTCCCTTGCAAGGGAGAACCCTTTATAAGAAGGTTGTGTGATTAACGATTTCAGTTCTGCTCCTGATGCTGTGTGTCGTCCAGTTATTAGGAATACTGTTGGGATATTGTTGGATTATTTTGCCTGATGGAATTACTACTCTATAATACTTGTTTATGAGCCTCACTGGGATCTTAAGTGGAGAATAGCTGTGTATACCAGCACTCCGCTACAGTCCTGCATGTGTTAATTAGCTGTAAGGGTGTGAGCCAGACAGAAGAAGGTCACTGGCAGATCGGAGAGACAGAGAAGGGACATACCTATGAACCAGCGAAGAAATATAACAGGGGGGGGGGCTATAGTTGTTAAGAGTTTTATAGGTAAGGGTCAGTATTTTAACCCCTTAAGGACTGGACTTTTTTTGCGATGTTGTACATTTGCGACAGGCATCTTTTTGACACTTTTGTGGTGTTTGTGTTTAGCTGTAATTTTCCGCTCTCTCATTTACTGTTCCCATACAAATTATATATTGTTTTTTTCAGGACAAAAGGGGCTTTCTTTACATACCATTATTTATATAATCTCATGTAATTTAATTAAAAAAAAATGAAAAAATATGATAAAAAATTGAAAAAAAAAAGTGTTTTTTGACTTTTACTTGGAAAATCTTTTACTCATCTACAAAAGCGAATGAAAAAAACTGCTAAATAGATTCAAAATGTTGTCCTGAGTTTAAAAATACCCAGTGTTTACATGATTTTTTGCTTCTTTTTGCAAGTTATAGGGCAATAGGTACAAGTAGGATATGGCGGTTTCAAAACATACATTTTAAAAATGTATCACTCGTGACATTGTAACACTATTATCTGTCATAAATCTCTGGAAAACACTCCACATGTATATATATTTTTTAAAGTAGACAACCCAGGGTATTTATCTAAGTATATTTTGACACTTTCTATGCATCCATTTTACCACCAGTCTATGCCAAACTTCACATAGGTATTTTTTTTTTTTTCACATACATTGCAATTCAGGTATAAACTTACAGATCCTGTTATGTCTTGCTGCCAAAAAACACACTAATATATGTTCAGCAACATCTCCCGAGTACAGTGATACCACCCATGCATAGGCTTGTTGAGTTGTTTGGGGGCTAAAATGCCCAATTTGGTAGGTGCGCATATCCATTTTCCAACTTGGAATTTTGACATGTAGTGAACCTGCGCACATGTCCTATTTGGGACATTTGTAAAGCCGGCCAATGTATTTTACCCCCACCAAACCATATATTTTTGGAAAGTAGACACCCTAGGGTATTTCAAATGGTGTTTTTTTTTTAACACTTTCCATGCACTAATTCTACCACCAGACTTTGTCAAACATTTAGGTAGTCATTTTTTGTGTGTTTTTTTTCACACACATTGTACTTTAGGCATGAATTAACAGATCGTGTTATGTGTCACTGCCAAACAACACGCAAATATGTGTTCAGCAACATCTCCTGAGTACAGTGATTCCACCCATGCATAGGCTTGTCAGATTGTTTGGGGGCTAAAAGGCCCAATCTGGCAGGTGCGCATATCCATTTTTCAACTTGGAATTTTGACAAGTAGTCAATCTGCGCACATGTCCTATTTGGGACATTTGTAAAGCCGGCCAATGTATTTTACCCCCACCAAACCATATATTTTTGGAAAGTAGACACCCTAGGGTATTTCAAATGGTGGTTTTTTAACACTTTCCATGCACTAATTCGACCACCAGACTTTTTCAAACATTTAGGTAGTCCTTTTTTGTGTGTTTTTTCACACACATTGTACTTTAGGCATGAATTAACAGATCGTGTTATGTGTCACTGCCAAACAACACGCCAATATGTGTTCAGCAACATCTCCTGAGTACAGTGATACCACCCATGCATAGGCTTGTCAGATTGTTTGGGGGCTAAAAGGCCCAATCTGGCAGGTGCGCATATCCATTTTTCAACTTGGAATTTTGACAAGTAGTGAACCTGCGCACATGTCCTATTTGGGACATTTGTAAAGCCGGCCAATGTATTTTACCCCCACCAAACCATATATTTTTGGAAAGTAGACACCCTAGGGTATTTCAAATGGTGTTTTTTTTTTAACACTTTCCATGCACTAATTCTACCACCAGACTTTGTCAAACATTTAGGTAGTCCTTTTTTGTGTGTGTTTTTTCACACACATTGTACTTTAGGCATGAATTAACAGATCGTGTTATGTGTCACTGCCAAACAACACGCCAATATGTGTTCAGCAACATCTCCTGAGTACAGTGATACCAGGCAGGTGCGCATATCCATTTTCCAACTTGGAATTTTGACATGTAGTAAACCGGCGCCCCTGTCCTATTTGGGCCAATTTATTTTACCCCCATCAAACCATATATTTTTGAAAAGTAGACAACTCAGGGTATTTTGAATGGTGGTAGTTTAATACTTTCCATGCAATAATTCTACCACCAGCCTTTGGCAAACTTTTGGGTAGTAATTTTCTTTGTGTTTTTTGACACATACATTGTACTTTAGGCATGAATTAACAGGTCCTGTTATGTATCACTGCCAAACAACACCCCAATATGTGTTCAGCAACATCTCCTGAGTACAGTGATATCACCCATGCATAGGTTTGCTGGGTTGTTTGGGGGCTAAAAGGCCACAATCGAGACTTGTACATATCAGTTTTTCAACTTCATATATAGGTATGATTGGCCTATCTTCAGTTTGGCATATTTTTGCATCCCCCAGTTAATGTTAACATCATGAAAGTTAATATTTTTATAAAGTAGACATTCCAGGGTATTGTATATGAGGTGTTTTCACATCCTTCCCCCAACCATTGTGCTAAACAAATTTCAGAGAACGTGCATGGTGGTAATTTTTGAATTCTGCTTTTTATGCACGTCATCTGGTTTTGGCCAGCCAGTTATATGTTACTACCATAAAACTTTTTTAACCAAATGTGCAGGTATCAAATGCACCTTTAGCAGCATTCTCTAAACTAACTCCTGCAAAAAGAATCTAAGTGGAGATTTGGGGGAAGGAAACTGACTAACTATAATGTGCTGCTTTCAAAAGAAAAAAAAAACAGTGCAAAGGGGTGTCTGTCGTTTTCCCTTTTTTATAACAGACCCAGCAACATTTCAGGGGATTTGTGTTTTTTTGCAGTTGGCGGTATCTTAAAAATAAAATGTCTGGACTCCTCTGGCACCGTTGTTGAAACTTCTCCAACCATCTCCATAAATTATTGTGGAAATCAGCTTGAACTGAAATTGGAGATCTTTCTGGATTTATTTTTTTAAAGAGTAAAAATGAATTATGTGTCGCTACTTGCATCAGGTAGATAGCCACCTTTTTATACCAGGTTTTTGTCTTTCTTAAGATAAGATATGGCTGCGTCAGCTGATCAGCCAAATAAACACCCCCATGTGCATTTTATAAGCCCTGATGCAAACAGGTTTGGTCTGTACTCTGCCTCGGACAGTGACGTCTGACATGCTTTCGTCATGGATGGTGGTTAGTATATTAACATCCTTCCTGTCCTTAAATTTTATTGCAAGCACTTTAGCTTTGTAAGAATGGGGGTCAAGGGCTGCGCTTGAACAAAAGAAGTAAAAAGTGTATAAAAATATATATAGATAAAATAAGCAATAATAATAAAATCAAGAAAAGTTCATCCGGATGTATAGAAAAATAAATATAAATGAAATTGAAACAGTCTCACTGGTGTGTAATGATACGGTAATAATCCTCAAGTGTTGCTCCGTCCGTATGGTAGGTAGTCCATATATGTGAAAATAAAAGAGAAAAGAAAAAGCTGCCAATGGTGAAATATTGTATGTCCAGATGTAGTATATATTCAAAGGAAATGTATTTCACTCACATTTGTTGGAGCTTTAGCCAGCTCTAGGAGAAAAGACACTTAGTGGTTTGATCCCCACTATCGGATATACTTAGATGGTTGGTCCGTCTATCCGGCTTGGGATTCCTGTAGTGTAGGCTAGGACCTACTCAGATATGCGTTGTTCTTTAATGCTGGGGAGATAGGTCCGCCTTTCCCGTATTGGATGGTAGATGTCCACGGAATATATATAAAACAGCAAATAGTGCTCTCAGTGTGAACAACAAGGTAATATATTTAAAAGAGTTATACTTACAAGAATAGAGCAGACAGGTACTGCTCTATTGCCACAGCGCTGGTGGAATTATCCCCACCTAAGGATTTCTTTTGACGGGATACACTCCGAATAAAAAATAAAAAATAAAAAATGGAAGGATAAAAAGTAATAATAAAACTATAGTATGATAATATAAAAAAATATAAAAAATATAAAAAATGCCAGGAGTAGAAAAAGTGTATAAAATACAATAAAAATAAGTATACAATTGGTCCTAGTATAAAAGGTAACCAAAAATAACTTTTATTGATTAAAATACACTTATTAAAACCATTTACGCGTTTCACCTTTGGGGTTTTCTCAAAATGGTAAAAGAACAGTACACCTGGCAAGGAACTGAATATATAAGTTTACAGAGATTGAATATGGCGCCAAAATTTGAGTGCACCAATCACAAACGAGTATTAAAAACGAAACTTTCATTACATTTTAAAATAACATTAAAACCATATAGGTACATTTATATGAGCCTAATTAGGCTTAAGAGGTTTAAATATTGCTAAAACGAAGCTTTAAAAAAGGTATTAAAAGGATTTTAAAAGGATCTCATTACTTTTGGACCCGATCATGTGATACATCTCAAAACAACATTAAAACCATATAGGTATATTTGTATAAGCCTAATTAGGCTTAAGGAATTTAAATTTAATTAAAACTAAGCTTTTGAAGGGATTTAATTACATTTAAACCCGATCACATGATCGGGACACAGTGCACATGCTCAGATCGTCTAATGGGCGAAAATACTTCCTGGTATAGGCGGAGTGCTCAGTGGTCGGCCAGGAACACAATGCTCTATGGGAAATGAAGTCCTGCCGGTCACTGGGCGCTCCTATAGTAAAATACATGCTGGGAATCTAGTTTTACATTTTAAAGGAGACATAACTAGAATATAAAACCATATGTTGAAATACAGGCTATTTATACATAAGGGTTTTTATAGAAACAAAGGATGTCAGGATATTTTATGAATAAGAACATTGATATAATTATGTGATTGAAAATACTCTACAGAGAAAATAAAAATAAAAATAAAAAATTGACAAGTGGTATAATTTTACAAAATAAAAAGTTTGTTATGTGATGAGGGTTATTAATTAAGCATATCATAAAAAATTGTGCAGGTCAAAATCTGCATTAAGTCCATTTGGTGTTAGGGTCTGTAATTTATAGACCCATTCCATCTCAGTTTTACCTAATATGTTTTTTATATCTCCTCCTCTCCAAGGTAAGGAGCATTTTTTTATTCCCATATATTTTAGCATTTTGGGATCTTTATTATGAATTAAAAAATGTTTAGATAAAGAATGATTTAAATAACCGTTTTTTATATTCCTACAATGCTCACCAAGTCTGATTTTTAAACATCTAGTGGTCATCCCAACATATTGGAAGCCACACGGGCATTCCAATAAGTAGATGACATTCTTGGTATTACATGTAATGAATTATTTTATTTTGAAAGTGGTTTTGGTTTTGTTTGAGGTAAATTCTATTATTTTTGGTGGCATTGTAGGATCAGCTGTTTTACATACAATACAGTTCTTACATTTGTGAAAGCCTAGAGATTGGGGAAAAAAAGATACAAGATTATTTGATTTGGTTTCTTTGGTGAAATTGGTGGTTAAAATAGATTTAACGTTAGGAGCCCCTCTAAAAATTATGCTCGGCTTTTCTGGAATAATTTTAGAGAGTTTTTCATCTTGTTCTAAAATATGCCAGTGTTTTTGGATAATCTTTTTTATTTCTTTACTTTTGTTGGTATAGTTGAAAATAATGGGAAGAGATATTGAGTCATTTTTAATTTTGGGTTTATACTTTAAAAGCTCATCTCTGTTTTTATTTTTTATCTCATTGATATTTTCAAGTAGGTCTTTTTCTGGGTAATTTTTCTCTATAAATCTATTTTTGAGGGCATTGGCTTGTTCTTCAAAGTTTTCTAGTTCTGTGCAATTTCTGCGTAATCTAAGGAATTGGCTTTTCGGAGCGCTGTCGAGCCACGGTTTGTAGTGGCAACTATTTTTATCGATTACTGTATTGACACAGACTTCTTTAAAAAAGGTTTTTGTATTTATTTCACCATTTTTAATAAATATATTGAGGTCTAGGAAATTTATTTGTTCTCTACTAAATTCATGGGTTAAAATTATGCCCCTGTTGTTAGTATTAAGAACGTTAAAAAAGGAAATGAGATTGTCCTCCGATCCATTCCAAATAAAAAAGAGATCATCAATATATCTAAAATATGAGACCAGGTTTGCCCTTAAATTATCTCCGTTGTAGATAGCTGTAGATTCCCAGTCTGCCATAAACAGATTGGCGTAGCTAGGGGCAAACCTGGTACCCATAGCAGTTCCTCTTCTTTGGAGGTAAAAGGAATCTAAAAACCAAAAATAATTATTTTTTAAAATAATATTAATACCCTCTAGAATAAAATCAATTTGTTCTTCTGGAATTCTATCTTCCTTTGTTAAGATATTTTTAATGGCTTCACATCCAACTTTATGAGGTATAATGGTGTAAAGTGATTGGACGTCGCAAGTGACCAAAATAAAATTGGGATCCCATTTAAAATCATTTAAAAAGTTTAAAAGGGACATAGAGTCTTGAAGGTAAGATTTCATTTTTTTTAACGGCAGGTTGTAAAAGAGTGTCTATATATTGGGATAGGTTACATAAAAGCGAACCTATTCCCAACACTATTGGTCTGCCTGGGGGATTAGTAGCATTTTTGTGTATTTTTGGCAGGAAGTATATTACCGGAATTTTTGGAAATTTTTTATTTAAAAAATTATACTCTTGTTTGGTTAAAATAGCTTGGGATACGCTGGATTTATTTTTTTAAAGAGTAAAAATGAATTATGTGTCGCTACTTGCATCAGGTAGATAGCCACCTTTTTATACCAGGTTTTTGTCTTTCTTAAGATAAGATATGGCTGCGTCAGCTGATCAGCCAAATAAACACCCCCATGTGCATTTTATAAGCCCTGATGCAAACAGGTTTGGTCTGTACTCTGCCTCGGACAGTGACGTCTGACATGCTTTCGTCATGGATGGTGGTTAGTATATTAACATCCTTCCTGTCCTTAAATTTTATTGCAAGCACTTTAGCTTTGTGCAGACCTTTACATTCACTTTTTTTTTTTATTTGGCCTCTATAAAAGGTCTGGAAAAATCCTTGGCATATCTTCTCACAATGCCACAGGCCAGTATCTAGAAACCCTAAAGAGTTTGAAACAAACGGACAATGCTATAAAAGTTGTCAACATAAAGGTGGTAACTCTTATTGAACAAGGGGATCAGTAAGTCAAAAACAAGTTTCCCACTTGTCCCCAGAGAGTCAGTACAGCCAGGAGGGTCCAGTTGACCATATTTCCGCTCATATATACGAAAGGCAAATGAATAGCCACTTTCGCTCTCGCACAGTTTGTAGAATTTTACGCCATACCTAATGCGCTTTGAGAGGATGTATTGTTTGTATCCTAATCTGCCTTTATTTTTCATTAACGATTCATCAATAGATAAAAACATTTGTGGAGTATAAACTTCAGTAAATTTGTGCTGAAGATGGTCTACCAGTGGGCGTATTTTATGAAGCCTATCATATTGAGTGTGATCTCTGGGGTGACAGAGGGTATTTTCATTGAAATGTAAGTATCTCAGCAGCAGCTCATATCTTGTTCTAGACATGGTTTGAGAGTACACTGGACTAGAACAGATTGGGTTGGTGCTCCAGTAATAGATGGCTTCTTTATAATCCCCATGAGAATTGTAAGAGCCCAGAATTTTTTAAGTTCAGCGACATCTGTGGGATGCCAAGCACGCTCCTCCCTGACTGCATAGCTATCTGGATTGGTATCAATAAATTGGGTAGCATATAAATTAGTCTGGGGAGCAATCTCCTCCCAGATGGTATCCCCTAAAAATAGCTCCATATATTGCATAGGGGAGAAGTCATCCACATTGACATTAATGCCTGTGTTGGCACTAAAAGGGGGGATTTTGGGCTCAGCTGACTGTGGAGAAACCCGTTCCTCCTCCACATTCGGCGTAGCAGAGAAAGCACAGCTTCTTTTTGCAGCTGGCTCACACACAGAAGACATGTCACTAGATGTGTCAGAAAACTGACCTGGGTCAAAATCGGACGCAGTGTCAGTGGCGTCAGAGTCTGACTAACACAGAGTTACTAACACACAATTTTTTTTTTATACTAAAAACAGACTAAAACTGATAAAAACTAACTAAATGAGACTAAAACTTCCGTTAGCAGCAATCTGTAAACTAACTCCTGCAAAAAGAATCTAACTGGAGATTTGGGGGAAGGATACTGACTAACAGAAATTTGCCACTTTCAAAATAAAAAAATAAAAAAAAAATCAGGAACAAGTATTATAAAAATGTATTTTCTGTGTGGTAGACCTTAAAACATGCTCCGATACACAGTCCAGGTTTTGTAGGGCAATCGGGACAGTGAAAAGGGGTTTTATAACAGACCCGGCAACGTTTCTGGGGATTTCTTTTTTTTGGTGTTGGCGGTATCTTAAAAATAAAATGTCTGGGCTCCTCTTGCACCGTTGTTGGTACTTGACCATCTCCATAAATTATTGTGGAAATCAGCTTGAGCTGAAATTGGAGAAAGGTGGTTCTTCCTGGATTCATTTTTTTAAAGCGTAAAAATGAATTATGTGTTGCTACTTGCAACAGGTAAATAGCCACCTTTTTATACCAGGCTTTTGTCTTTCTTAAGATAAGATAAGGCTGCCTGTT
This sequence comes from Pelobates fuscus, assembly GCF_036172605.1. NCBI lineage: Eukaryota > Metazoa > Chordata > Amphibia > Anura > Pelobatidae > Pelobates > Pelobates fuscus. Next base: position 122,689,393 of record NC_086326.1, on the reverse strand, counting down.
ATAAGCCCTGATGCAAACCGGTTTTGTCTGTACCCTGCCTCGGACAGCGATGTCTGACATGCCTTCGTTATGTATGGTTGTCAGCATGTGCACATCCTTCCTGTCCTTAAATTTTAGCGCAAGCAGTTCAGCTTTGCGCAGGAATTTGCATTCACCTTTTTTTAATTTGGCCTCTATGAGCGGTCTGGGGAAATCCCTGGCATTTCTTCTTACAGTGCCGCAGGCCAGTGTCTGCAAACTATAAAGAATTTTAAACAAGTGGACACTGCTGTAAAAGTTGTCCACATAAAGGTGGTAACCCTTATTGAACAAGGGGAACAGTAGGTCCCAAACCAGTTTCCCACTTGTCCCCAGAGAGTCAGGACAGCCAGGAGGGTTCAGTTGAGCATCTTTCCCCTCATATATACGAAAGGCAAATGTGTAGCCACTTTCGCTCTCGCACAGTTTGTATACTTTAATGCCATACCTAGACCGCTTTGAGGGGATATACTGTTTGAACCCTAATCTCCCTTTATATTTCATTAGGGACTCATCAATAGATACATTTTGTTGGGGGGTATAAACTTCAGAAAATCTGTTCTGAAGATGGTCTACCAGAGGGCGAATTTTATGAAGCCTATATTATTGGGGGTGATCTCTGGGGTGACAGAGCGTGTTGTCGTTGAAATGTAAGTATCTCAGCAGCAGCTCATATCTTGGTCTAGGCATTGTTTGGGAGAATATAGGAGTCGAACAAATTGGGTTGTTGCTCCAGTAAGAGCGGATTGATGGCTTCTTTATTATCCCCATGAGCATGGTAAGCGCCCAGAATTTTTTAAGTTCAGGGACATCTGTGGGATGCCAAGCATGCTCCCTGACTGTATAGCTACCTGGATTGGTCTCAATAAATTGACTAGCGTATAAATTAGTCTGGGAAACAATCTCCTCCCAGATGGTATCCCCTAAAAATAGCTCCATATATTGTGTAGGAGAGAAGTCAACCACATTCACATTAATGCCTGCATTGGCACTAAAAGGGGGGATGTTGGGCTCAGCTGACTGTGGAGGTACCCAGTCCTCCTCCACATTTGGCGTAGCAGGGGGAGCACAGCTTCTTTTAGCAGCTGGCTCACACACAGATGACGACATGTCACTAGACGTGCTGCTAAACTGACCTGGGTCAAAATCGGACGCAGTGTCAGTGGCGTCAGAGTCTGACGCCAAGAAGGCATATGCCTCCTCCAAGCTGTACATGCGCTGCATGTTTCACACTAACAGACTAAACTAACAAAATACTAAACACAATTTTTTTTATATATTTTTTTTTTATATATATATATATATATTTTTTATTTTTTTTAACACTAAAACAGACTAAAACAGTAATCCCTAAACTAACTCCTGTTACAAAAATCTAATGGAGATTTGGGGGAAGGAAACTGACTGACTACGACAGACTACGACAGACTACGACAGACTACGACAGTCTAAGACAGTCTAAGACAGTCTAAGACAGTCTAAGACACAGATCTTTAAAATAAAGTTAACCCTTAAGGGCAAAAAAAAAATACAGACAGTACAAATGCACTGTCTGTAACAGATCTGGCAGGGAAGGGGTTAAAAAGGGATTTTTTTTTCACTACAGATACTTTTGACAACTCTGGAACACCTGCTGCAACAATATATCACGATCTCTGTCTCTCTCGCCTCACAAAACGCTACAGAGGGGAGAGAGGCAGAGATCAGTGTCAAAGTGAGTGTTTGTAACACCCACTTTGACACCAGCCAATTGTGAGTGATCGCGGATCGCTCACATGCCGCAATTGGCTGTTACTATCTGCCTGGGATGCCAGGCAGATAGTAACAACGTGATTTCGGCGGAAGTTTTCGCCGATCGCTCCTGCAGCCCGTTTTCCGTTAGGACGGTTCAGGACCGTCCTCGGTCGGCAACGCAAAAATGCCGAGGACGGTCCTGAACCGTCCTGCGTCCTGAAGGGGTTAAATTGACACATGTAGGATGCAGGAAGCTAGTGCAAGAATCGACAGAGGGGTGAGGTGTGTCAGGAGAGAAAGCTCAGCCTGGCAGCAGCCAGAGTTGTATTTATCGTGATAAATGCATTTACCTTGGGCAGCACTTTCCGTCGGGGCGATAAAAAATGTCACCCCCATGGCACCATGGCAGATGCCTTGCTAGACCCTGTTATAGGGGGCCCAAGAACTGGCCAGCTGGCCCCCTTAGGGCTCCCCAGAGGCACTCTGTTGTTCATATTCTAACTGCCCTCACAGCCCTCCTGTCAGGGCTGCCATCAGAAATGTTGGGGCCCCTGACAAAGCACAAAGTTTGCCCCCCCCCCCCTGCCCGCTCCCTCCCGGGCCAGCCCACACCCTAACTAGTCCACTGACAATGATACAGGACTGAATGTGGTGTGTATAGTGGAAGTGAATTAGAATGTGTGTAATGGATGTAGTGTTTGTGTGTATTAGATACTGTTTGTGCAGTGAATGCAGAGTGTGTGTTTGTGTAGCGGATGCAGTGTGTATAGTGAACGCAGAGTGTGTTTGAGTAGTGGAATGTAGTGTGTGTACAGTGATGTAGTGTGTGTTTATGTATTGGATGTAGTCTTTGTATGTACTAGATGAAATGTGTTTAGTGGATGCAGTGTCTGCAGTGTGTGTATTAGACGCAGTGTCTGTGTATAGTGAATGCAGAGTGTTTCAATTTGTGGTGGATGTAGTGTGTGTACTGTGAATACAGGATGTTTGTGTAGTGGATGCTGTGTGTACAATTAATGCAGAGTGTGTGTCAGTATAGTGAATCCAGAGTGTGTGTTAGTGTGTAATGAATGCAGAATGTGTGTTAGTGTGTAATGAATGCAGAGTGTGTGTTAGTGTGTAGTGAATGCAGAGTGTGTCAGTGTAATGCATGTAGTGTGTGTGTTAGTGCAGTGAATGCAGAGTGTGTGTAAATGTGTAGTGAATGCAGTGTGTGCTAATGTGTAGTGGATGCAGAAAGTGTTTAGTGTGTAGCGGATGCAGAGTGTGTGTTAGTGTAGTGAATGCAGAGTGTTAATGTGTAGTGAATGCAGAGAGTGTTTGAGTAGTGGATGTAGTGTGTGTACAGTGATGTAGTGTGTGTTTGTGTAGTGGATGTAGTGTTTGTATGTACTAGATGAAATGTGTTTAGCGGATGCAGTGTCTGTAGTGGATGTAGTGTGTGTATTAGACGCAGTGTCTGTGTATAGTGAATGCAGAGTGTTTCAATTTGTGGTGGATGTAGTGTGTGTACTGTGAATACAGGATGTTTGTGTAGTGGATGCTGTGTGTACAGTTAATGCAGAGTGTATGTTAGTGTAGTGAATGCAGAGTGTGTGTGTCAGTATAGTGAGTCCAAAGTGTGTGCATAGTTTAGTGAATGCAGAGTGTGTGTTAGTGTGTAATAAATGCAGAGTGTGTGTTAGGGTGTAGTGAATGCAGAGTGTGTCAGTGTAATGAATGTAGTGTGTGTGTTAATGTGTAGTGAATGCAGAGAGTGTGTTAGTGTAGTGAATGCAGAGTGTGTTAATGTGTAGTGAATGCAGATAGTGTGTTAGTGTGTAGCGGGTGCAGAGTGTGTGTTAGTGTAGTGAATGCAGAGTGTTAATGTGTAGTGAATGCAGAGAGTGTGTTAGTGTGTAGCGGATGCAGAGTGTGTGTTAGTGTAGTGAATGCAGAGTGTGTTAATGTGTAGCGAATGTCAGTATAGTGGATGCAGTGAGTGTGTTAGTGTGTAGTGCATGCAGAGTGTGTATTGTATTCGTGTATTCGTGTATGCAGTGTGTGTGTTAGTGTATGCAGTGTGTGTTGTGGTATGCAGAGTGTGTTGTGTTAGTGTATGCAGTGTGTGTTCTGTTAGTGTATGCAGTGTGTGTTGTGTCGGTGTATGCAGTGTGTGTTGTGTTGGTGTATGCAGAGTGTGAGTTGTGTTAGTTTATGCAGTGTGTGTTGTGTCAGTGTATGTAGTGTGTGTTGTGTCAGTGTATGCAGTGTGTGTTGTGTTAGTGTATGCAGAGTGTGTGTTGTGTTGGTGTATGTAGTGTGTGTGTTGTGTTGGTGTATGTAGTGTGTGTGTTGTGTCAGTGTATGCAGTGTGTGTTGTGTCAGTGTATGCAGTGTGTGTTGTGTCAGTGTATGCAGAGTGTGTTCTGTTAGTGTATGCAGTGTGTGTTGTGTCGGTGTATGCAGAGTGTGAGTTGTGTTAGTGTATGCAGTGTGTGTTGTGTCAGTGTATGCAGTGTGAGTTGTGTTAGTGTATGCAGTGTGTGTTGTGTCAGTGTATGCAGTGTGTGTTGTGTCAGTGTATGCAGTGTGTGTTGTGTTAGTGTATGCAGAGTGTGTGTTGTGTTGGTGTATGTAGTGTGTGTGTTGTGTCAGTGTATGCAGTGTGTGTTGTGTTAGTGTATGCAGAGTGTGTGTTCTGTTAGTGTATGCAGTGTGTGTTGTGTCAGTGTATGCAGTGTGTGTTGTGTCGGTGTATGCAGAGTGTGAGTTGTGTTAGTGGATGCAGTGTGTGTTGTGTCAGTGTATGCAGTGTGTGTTGTGCTAGTGTATGCAGTGTGTGTTGTGTCAGTGTATGCAGTGTGTGTTGTGTCAGTGTATGCAGTGTGTGTTGTGTTAGTGTATGCAGTGTGTGTTGTGTCAGTGTGTGTTGTGTCAGTGTATGCAGTGTGTGTTGTGTTATTGTATGCAGTGTGTGTTGTGTCAGTGTATGCAGTGTGTGTTGTGTCAGTGTATGCAGTGTGTGTTGTGTCAGTGTATGCAGTGTGTGTGTTGTGTTGGTGTATGTAGTGTGTGTAAATGTGCAATCTGGGGGGGGAGGAAGGGCCATTTTCACATGAATTTTTTTTAAAATTAAATTAAATGTTATTCCCCCCTCCCTGCTTACCTGTGTCCAGGGAGGGGGGAGATTCCATCCCTGGTGGTCCGGTGGGGTCCCTCCCGGCTCCCTGTTACCGCAGAGGGGGCCCAGCACACTGCCTGTTCTCCTCTCTTCTCTCTTCCAATAACTCTCGCGAGACCCGCGGAGCGTTGCCATGGCAACCGGGTCTCGCGAGAGTTATTAGAAGAGAGAAGAGAGGAGAACAGGCAGTGTGCTGGGCCCCCTCTGCGGTAACAGGGAGCCGGGGGCCCGCGGCTGCACACATAGATCGCGAGAGGGAAAGTGGGGAAAGTGGGGCCCAGGACTGCCAGAGCAGTCCGGGCCCCCCAGGGCCGCCGGGCCCGTGACAATCGTCATGGTTGTCACCCCCTGATGGCGGCCCTGCCTCCTGTAATGCCACTATGATGTCACTCCAGCTCTAGGCATCACTCAGCAGTGCAAGAAGGATCTGAGCAAGATAATTACAGGTCCCTCGCAGCCTATCATGGACCACCTGTCCATTAGCCCCCAGGCTCCCCACAGCACCCACCATGAGCTCCCCAGCACCCACAGAAGCCACGCTCCAGAATCCTCCAAGAGCCCCCAGCACCCACAGCAGCTCCCAGCATACCAGGATCCCCCAGCACCCACCAGGAGTTCCCGGCACCCACCATGAGCCCACCAGCACTAACAGAATCCCCCATCACCAACCAGGAGCTCAACAGCACCCACAACAGCTCCCATTTACAATAAAGTTGCCTGGATTATATAAAAGCCAAAGGACTGTGCCTGTTGTTTACCCTAGAGGACCATGCTACCTGCTGACAAGGATCACAATATGGTGGAGAACTGTACTGTAGCACTGTAGCACATTAATGGTCTGTTGGTGTGCCAGTCATCCGTTGGTCTGCTTATTGAGGACTTTTATTTTGGCAGACCTGTTAAACAAACAAGTAGCACTGTACTTTTAAGACTGTTACCTGCTTGGTGCTATAATGGAGGACCTGCTGAGGGCTGTGGTACAGGCAACCGCTAAACAACAAGACACCAACCGTTTACTGGCTGCACAGGTTAAGAACCTGAGGCACGCTCAGCAGGAGAATAGAGCTGCCCTTACCGAGGTTTTGCAGATTGCCCCCTGCAGGGAGCATGGGGACAAGGGACCCCGTAACCAAGCTACTGACATCCTGCATAAGATGACAGAGGCAGTAGAAGAAGTCTTTCACAAGCTGAAAAGCATGGAGGCAGCAAAGCGTAATATTGAGAAACACACAGAAGAGAGAGAACCGGAATTAGAAGGAAAGAAGGATATAACTGAGCCTGAAAGTAGTGATAACATGGAAGAGGGTGAAAAGCCAGCTGGTCCCTCCAAGGACCAAAAAGCAAAAGAAGAAAAGTTAGTAAAGAGTCCAGCAAAGCTAAAGGAAAAAGCGGAATTGCCAAGAGGCAGTGATGGTGACACTGATGACATGCGCCAGAGTAAGAAAGAGCAGAAGAATCAGAAGGGAGAGCGAGACAAACTGATTACTGAAGTTGACAAGTGTTTATTTGAGAATAAAAACATTGCAGCTTCACGTGAAAGCCTCAAACTTGCTCTAAGTGGCATCACAACACATAAAGAAGTTTTTGGAAAAGAGTTGGTGGTAAGCAAAAACCACCCAGAAGGTGTAAGTAAAGCTAGTGAATACAGCCAAAACATTCCTCCAACACAAAATACAGAATTTGCATGCATTCGTTTAATCCATACAAATTAGAACCAGGGGCTGGAGGTTTAGCGGTGCCTGCACGTAAAAGAGTCCGGGTTTGGTGCATGAAAGCCGGGTAGAAAAGCGCTGGCTGCCCGGGGAGCTCCAGAACACCGCCACCTAGCGGCCGCTAAGTGTAACAGCGGCCACCCAGTAACAATCAATTAAGCTGCGGTTAACCGCAGCTTCAGGGAGGTAAATTGGCAGCACACTCCAGCATCTGGGTGGCCAATTAACGGCGCCGGCCGGCTTCCCACGGCTCTGGGGAGGTTGCAAACAGGCTGTTTGTTCGGTAGATAGAATCTACCGAACGGCTGTGCAGAAAGGGAGAAATAAATCCTTCTGCACAGTAAAATTAACCCTTTAGCTGCCGGTCCATAATCCAAAGGCAGCAGGCGGGCAACCAGGCTCCTCCAATGCAATGTGGCGAGATTGGTCTCGTCACATCTCTCCCCCTTTCCAAACAGACTAACAGGGTACCTGACCTCTTGCCGGTCAGTGCCCTTGTCAGTCCAGCAGCCCACCCACAAAACAGAAAAAACAGTACAGCCCACCCACAATAAATGGTCACCACACCTGGGTAAGGGAGAATCTTGTCCATGTCCAGGTGCCTCACCACGGCTGTGTGGGGGACTGGTAGGCTGCCTTGGTGGGTTGCTGAGTGGGCAGAGACCAGCGGTACTCTGTCCTGGTGCCAGCACTACCACCGGAGTAGTCTGGTTGGAGCCTGGTTGCTGGAGACTGACTACCTCCCCCTTAGGTGCATAGCTCTGCTGCGGAAGGGGGAGACCGACTGTCTCCCCTTTGGCTAAACAGCCTTGTCGTGGGGGGTAGGACCGACCGTCCCTACCCCCTGTGTGGTAAGTGCAGAGACCACGGTCCCATCAGCACAGCTGTTGCTGGGGAGAGGGGGTAACAAGCTCCTCTCCCGATAGGACACTCTGCCGCTGGGGAATGGAGACTGAGCTCTCTATTCCCTGCCCATTAATGATCCGCCGCTGGGGAGAGGTGGTAACAAGCTCCTCTCCCATACATACTTCCAGTCTTTGCGGAGGGAGACCGACTGTCTCTCCTCCCCACACAGAGTTCTGCTGCTGGGGAATGGAGACTGGGCTCCCAATTCCCGGCACATCACACTGCCGCTGGGGAATGGAGACTGGGCTCCCAATTCCCAAAAAATCGTGCTGCCGCTGGGGAGGGAGGACACTGCTCTCCTCTCCCTGGACTTCCCACTGCCTTCCCGGCATATCACTCTGCTGCTGGGGGGCAGGAACAACTACCTCTGCCCCCTGTAACGCAGCCTGCCGCTGGGGAGGGAGGACGCTGCTCTCCTCTCCCTGCACTTCACACTGCCTTCCCGGCATATCACTCTGCTGCTGGGGGGCAGAAACAACGACCTCTGCCCCCTGTAACTCAGCCTGCCGCTGGGGAGGGAGGACGCTGCTCTCCTCTCCCTGCACTTCACACTGCCTTCCCGGCATATCACTCTGCTGCTGGGGGGCAGGAACAACTACCTCTGCCCCCTGTAACGCAGCCTGCCGCTGGGGAGGGAGGACGCTGCTCTCCTCTCCCTGCACTTCACACTGCCTTTCCGGCATATCACTCTGCTGCTGGGGGGCAGAAACAACGACCTCTGCCCCCTGTAACTCAGCCTGCCACTGGGGAATGGAGACTGGGCTCCCAATTCCCTGCAATTCACACTGCCGCTGGGGAATGGAGACTGGGCTCCCAATTCCCAATAAATCACACGGCCGCTGGGGAATGGAGACTGGGCTCCCAATTCCCTGCATCTTACACTGCCGCTGGGGAATGGAGACTGGGCTCCCAATTCCCAATAATTCACACGGCCGCTGGGGAAAGGAGACTGTCCTGCTGTCCTGCTGAGCCTTCCCAATGGAGTGGAAGAGATCTCGGTAGTCCTGCTCCAGTTCCCACTCCAGGGTTGCTAGGTGAGCCAGGTCTTGCACTACCTCATGGGGGTCATCCCACTCATGCCTAGCCTCCCTCTCATAGAAAATGTCCTGAAGTCTGGTTTGCGCAGGGCTCCCGAAGCCAGGCTCTGCAAAGGACTCCCAGAACAAGCCAGGACCATCAAACTCCTCTCCCTCTGGCTTGTCATGTTCGGCTGTCCAGGGTATATACTGTGCCATATACGACCAGAGCGCCTGGTAGGCATCCTCCACCCATAGCTCCTGCCATACCCGGTGCTCTAGTTCCTTCACCCATTCCTCCAGGGGCTGCTCTCCCAGGAAGGGCATCCGCAGGGCCACTTGCTTCTGCAACCGCTGCTCTTCACTGTGGAGACTCTCACCCCGCTGGTATTGTACATTATCCAGGGCCTGGTACCAGATGCCTTTCCTTAATGCATCCCGGTCATCCATGTCACCCTCATCGTACTCCACTGCTGGTTCCATCCTGGTGCTGTCAGGGTCGCTGTACTCAGACATGCGTTGCCCTCAAATTGTAAATCCAAAGAAATGGTGTTCTGTAGCTGTCCTGGCTGTAGGAACGATCCCGCCGCTTGCCACCAATTGTAACGGACCGTTTCAGCAGAAAAGGGGTTAAAATCTGTTTAGGCGATATGCCCCTTTCTGAGAGACAGGCACAGCTACTGCAGAACACCAAACTCCCGAACTGGATACAAAATAGCACTCCAAACTGGAACCTCACGAATAGCTGCTAGCAGACGAACAGGAAAAGCATACAACAGTTTACACTCCTGGCAATCAGTCTCCAACAGCATACAGTGAATCCCCCCAAGAACGAGACAAGGCTCCATGTTGAGGGTCATGCAGTGGTCTGTTTATTGAGGGCTACCTGCCCCTGTATTTATGCAGGTCTCCCACCTGGTGGACACTCCCCTAGGGGGCCAGGTGGAAGACTGTGACAATGGACAGACTAGTACCAATTACAGACACACAGCAATAAAACATCCCAACAATGCATCCTGGCTTCCTCCCCTCTGCCCTGGAGAAGTAATTCAATTATCTCCCAGGACAAAGGAAAAACTCCATTACACACGTGGGGACACAAAGGCAGACTATCACTTTAAAATACATAAAGACACATTTTATACATAAAACACAGACATGTAACATATCCCCAGATAGCTCAGGTCTGAGTGCACATTATTAAGTGAATGGCACTCAGACCACACAAATACAGTTTAATTGCCATGGAGCCAAAGTCTTTAATTACACTAATATGCTCCATGGCATGGCTATCTGGGTTAAAACATTCCTCCAACACAAAATACCGAATTTGAATGCATTCGTTTAATCCATACGAATTAGAACCAGGGGCTGGAGGTTTAGCGGTGCCTGCACGTAAAAGAGTCCGGGTTTGGTGCATGAAAGCCGTGTAGAAAAGCGCCAGCTGCCCGGGGAGCTCCAGAACACCGCCACCTAGCGGCCGCTAAGTGTAACAGCGGCCACCCAGTAACAATCAATTAAGCTGCGGTTAACCGCAGCTTCAGGGAGGTAAATTGGCAGCACACTCCAGCATCTGGGTGGCCAATTAACGGCGCCGGCTGGCTTCAGACGGCTCTGGGGAGGTTGCAAACAGGCTGTTTGTTCGGTAGATAGAATCTACCGAACGGCTGTGCAGAAAGGGAGAAATAAATCCTTCTGCACAGTAAAATTAACCCTTTAGCTGCCGGTCCATAATCCAAAGGCAGCAGGCGGGCAACCAGGCTCCTCCAATGCAATGTGGCGAGATTGGTCTCGTCACAATCCACTTGGGTGGGGGTTCCTTAAACTACAAGGGAGCAAGGTAGCAGCCATCTACAATAGGCCACTTCCTGTAACTGAGGATTTAGTCAGGGCTGGTACAGCCCTAGGTGACATGAATGTTCACGGTTGGTGTTCTAAGGCCGCTCGACCCGATGGGTCTGAGCTGGGGAGGAGGATATGTGATAAAGTGAAGGCAGAGAAGCCATTTAACCCCAGGGGGAGTATATGTAGTTTGTGTGTTGCACAACACAAAGCTTTGTTTAGTTATGGGCCTCTGGGGTGGAGCATTTGGAGAGAAGGGTGGGCCAATGCTCCACTCCACAGTTTAGTGGTTTTCTTGGGAGACATAGATCCAGGCCAGGTTTTTTTGGACTGTCTCCAACCCACTGCTCGGCTGCAGATAATCAGCTGTAGCAGTGGGAATAAACCACTCCCTGCTAGGCAGGTACAGGCAGGGCCGGACTGGCCCACCGGGATACCGGGAAATTTCCCGGTGGGCCGTCGGCACCTGGGGCCGGGGACACATGTGGGTGTCCTGCGGCGGCCGCAGGGGCAGCTCTTCTGGTGGCTGCTGGGGGAGGAGGCTGTTCTCTCTCTGCTCCCCCTCCCTCGCGCGCTAGAAATAGACCGGGGCCGGAATATGACGTCATATTCCGGCCCCGGTCTCATTAAACTGCACGCGAGGGAGGGGGAGCAGAGAGAGAACAGCCTGCTCCCCCAGCAGCCACCAGAAGAGCTGCCCCTGCGGCCGCCATCCCAGGACCGACCTCCCCCCGGTACCTCCTGCTCCTCCTCCCGGCCCCGAGCCCGCTCACCGAGCCACCACCTCCGCCTTCCTCCCCTCACTGCTCGCAGACATGTCCGCGGGAGGAGACTTCGGGAACCTGCTGAGGAAATTCAAACTGGTCTTCCTGGGCGAGCAGAGCGGTGAGAGAAACATAATAACAATATAATAATAATATAATATAATATGTAATAAATATAATAATAATAATATAATATAATATATATAATAATAATAATAATAATATAATATGTAAAAAATATAATAATAATAATATAATATAATATATAATAAATATAATCATAATAATAATATACTATATAATACTAATAATATAATATAATATATGTAATAAATATAATAATAATAATATAATATATAATAAATATAATAATAATAATAATAATATAATATATATAATAAATATAATAATAATATAATAATAATAATAATAATAATAATAATAATACACAGTGATTATAATAATATTATTATATATAGTGTGTGTACTGAGACATATAAACTGGGCTTCCTGGGCGAGCAGAGCGGTGAGAGAAACATAATAATATAATAATAATAATAATAATATACAGTGATTATAATAATATTATATATAGTGTGTGTACTGAGATATATAAACTGGGCTTCCTGGGCGAGCAGAGCGGTGAGAGAGATAATAATAATAATATAATAATAATATAATAATATAATATAATATACACAGTGATTATAACAATATTATATATAGTGTGTGTACTGAGATATATAAACTGGTCTTCCTGGGCGAGCAGAGCGGTGAGAGAGATAATAATAATATAATATAATAATACACAGTGATTATAATAATATTATTATATATAGTGTGTGTACTGAGACATTCAAACTGGTCTTGCTGGGCGCTATCAGTCTGCCCTCCCACCCACACAGGTAGCAACAAGTGTCTGTGTCATGCTGTGTGTGTGTGTGTCTGTGTCATGCTGTGTGTGTCTGTCTGTGTCATGCTGTGTGTGTGTGTCTGTCTGTGTCATGCTGCGTGTGTGTCTGTCTGTGTCATGGTGTGTGTGTGTGTGTCTGTCTGTCTGATGGTGTGTGTGTGTGTCTGTCTGTGTCAGGGTGTGTGTCTGTGTCATGGTGCGTGTGTCTGTGTCATGGTGCGTGTGTCTGTGTCATGGTGTGTGTGTCTGTGTCGTGTGTGTCTGTGTCACGGTGTGTCTGTATCATGGTGTGTGTGTCTGTCTGTGTCACTGTGTGTGTGTGTGTGTGTCTGTCATGGTGTGTGTGTGTGTATCAGTCATGGTGTCTGTGTGTGTTTTTAAAAATAGTGTTTTACTCACCTTTTTTTTTCCCAACGTCGTGCTGGTCTCTGCCTCTATGACTGAGATCATCAAGCTTGATGATCTCAGCCAATCCGCACTGACACAGGAAGCGCCTCTAGTGACCGTCTGAGTGTCTGTCACTAGAGGTGTCACTAGGAAGCAATGTAAACACTGCCTTTTCTCTGAAAAGTCAGTGTTTACATTCAAAAGCCTGCAGGGACAGGCTATAGACACCAGAACCACTACATTAAGCTGTGTGTGTGTGCGCCTGCTAGTGAGTGAGCTTGCTTGCATGTGTGTGTGTGCCTGCTAGTGAGTGAGCTTGTGTTTTTATGTCAATGAGCTTATGTATATTAGTGAAATTGTTTGTCTATGAGGCTGTGTATCAATGAGCTTGTGTGTGTCAGTGAGATTGTCTGTGTCTGCATGTGAGTATGCTTACTGTATAATTAAATGTTTTACTCTGAAAGGACCAATATTTTATATTAGAAAAAGCAATATATATATATATATATATGTATATATATATATATAAACTCAATCATCTGGGGTGGCAACACATAGCCTTACATATTACATGCGACAATATATGGCGCAATGACTTATGGGGCTGGCATAGATTTTTTTTTTCCAGGGCTGCTTTGGATCCCCAGTCCGGCCCTGGGTACAGGGGGATTGCTGGCTTCCTCTCAGGAAGCAGGTAGGGGAGAGGCTGTTCTCTCCAGTGAGAGAGTCAAGGAGAATAGGCACTGGGAGTGCTGGCTTGGAGCACTGGGAGTGCAGAAAGGGAAGCAGTCAATACTGGCTTGGAGCACTGGGAGTGCAGAAAGTGAAGCAGTCAAGGCTGGCTTGGAGCACTGGAGTGCTGAGAGTGGACAAAGACTCTAGGTTGGTGAAACCAATATTGTTTTGATTAGTTTAACCCCTGAGAGATAGGGAACCTAATATTAGTTAGTGCTCAGACAAGCTAGGTTTTTGTTTTCATTTACTGCTGTCTCCTGTGTGGATTTACAATAAAGTTGCCTGGATTATATAAAAGCCAAAGGACTGTGCCTGTTGTTTACCCTAGAGGACCGTGCTATCTACAAACAAGGATCACAATATATATTTTTTTATAAATAATAAATCAAGAGACACCAATAGCAATTTCAGTAGCTCTGATAGGATAATAAAACCGATACTGAATATCATGCCTTTCATTACTACTGCACACAAATATCCCCATTTTTTTGGATTACATACAACAGGTGAATTTTAGAATTTAAATTCTTATCCCTACACACATCTTCTTAGTATTTATCAAAAGGCAAGGAAATGGCTTGATATAAAGCAGTGTGTCCATTTCCTTTTTTCAATCTCTGGATATCTGGTCAGGCTTTTTTCAAACGTACATTTTTTTCTCAATGTCAGTTTCCTGTATATTTACTGCAGTCCTATCAAAATCAAATGGCAAAACTCAGGCAGAATAAGTCAAAAGCCCAATCAGTTATGCCAGCCTAAATTTTGGTTTTCAATTCACATTGTTAAGTAAAGGACTCTTTTATATTCTATACGGCAACAACACAGGCTATTTTATAACTCTGTACTGTATTCTTATTTCATGGTTGGCTGACATCAGCAGAAAAAGCTACTTAAACCAAATAATCTGCAGCTGCTATTTTTTTCCCTCCCCTCTGCTGGCAAACACAGTTACGTGGATTAAACTAATAACAACATGCATTTCTCTACAGTTTATCTCTTATCCACTTCTTATATTTGGTGGAAACCGTCAAGCAAAAAAGGTTAGCAAGTACATATGAATGGAAGCTTAAGGTTTGCACTATATTGAAATGTAGAAACTGACTGCAAGGAAAATGCCTAAAAAAAATTTTGATGGGAGGCGAATACTTTGCAACATTATTCAAAATAGAGAAAACAGCCAAGAAGTCCGAAAATAAATATGAACAAGGAGGATACTGATTTAAGCAGGGAATGGGATGAGGCACTTATTGAATGTAAAGGGACACTTCAGTCTACTAAAAAACTCCAGCTTGCTGAGGTGCTCTAAAGATTAACTGTATTTCCCTGCTGATTTATTTTCTAAAATTACCAATTTCAACAAGCTTTTTGCTGCCTCTCCTTTGTTGCATGGGGTGAGGTAGAAGCATTAGCTTGAGAAGCAAAATGGCGGAAGTGATAGAATGAGAGCATCAGCTGAAGCGCTTAGCCCAGGGGTGCCCAAAAGGTAGATCCGCGGTTGTTGTAGAACTGCAACTCTCTTGGATGCTTAGCATACCTTTGGAATGCTTTTAGAGTGACAAAGCATCATATAAGTTGTAGTTTTAAAACATCTGGGGGTCTACCTTTTGGGCACACCTGTCTTAGCCTATGACTAGCAATCCATCATGAGTCAATACTTTATGTGCATAGTTTACTAGCGATTAGTGGCCGGTGATAGGCCACATCAGTCAGATCAGCAAATAAGAAGCAGCAGAAGGGCTCCTGGGGAGGTAAGACGGATTCAGAGAAGTCTAGGCACCATAACTATTTAATTGTGATGACATTGTTATGTTGCTTGGTCCTTTAAGAATGCCTACATCAACAAACAGCAGAAGAGAGTATGTGAGCATTGTTTGACCACAATGGATTTATACTTTCAAAATTTTAGAATTGTATACAAATCCTCATACTCAGATATATTTATGGGAAGGATTTTAATATTTTTTCATTATGCCTGTGGAACTAGATATTCCCCTGGCATACTAATTTTTGGTGGTAATGGTAAGCATGTGGTTCATGAGTTACTGGGTATGCGCACAGATCGTTAGTTTGTCCTCATTTGAACAGGGTCGTCTTCATCTCATCTCTGTTAATATTCTGTACGTCAATTACTTGTCAAATATCCACATTTGATAATTCTTAAGTACTGCAGAATAAACTGGCACTATAAATAAATGTTTTTAATAATAATAATAATAATAATAATTCCTTTGGCACTTTCATTAAAGGGACCTTAATGAAGTGTGTGCTTCCCACAGTCCGTACATTGATAGGGGACCAAGGGGCAGGGTTAGGGTTAGGGTCAGGGGTAGGGTTAGGGTCAGGGGTAGGGTTAGGGATAGGGGTTATGGAATTGCCGAAGTCCCAAATTCACAAAGTCCCAAATTGCTGAATTCCTGAATTTCAGAAGTGCTGAACTGGACCGAAGTGCCGATGACCCAAATTTCGGAAGTGCCGAGCCAAACCGAACTGCCGAATTGCCAAAGTCACGAGTTTCGGAAGTGGCGAACAGAACCAAATTTTTTGCCCATGCACATCCCTAGAAATGGCCAGCCAATGAGCAAGTTAACAAAGAATATAGAGCTTACCTAAAGCTCCACCTTTTGTCAAATGTTGTCAAGCTGCACATTATGCATAAGGAAAGGTAGTTCCTACTTTTTATTATGTATACTATTTATATTAATATCTATTCTTTTTTAAAACGAGTTGAAAAAAACAGGGCTCTACAGGGGGATAAAATCCACTACATAAAAACATTACAAAAAAATAACAGAGCTGCTTTAAAGAAAATGTGGTCACAAGCAGCTGGAACATGAGGTAGGATGAGGTGAGTTTGTTTTCAACCCATATTGTTATGTTAATATTACTGTTTAAATAAGATGAACTAATATAAATAGGTTTAATTTTGCAGTTAAAAAAATATATATAACTAAAACAAGTGAACCACTATTTCTGAAGTGTAAAGGACAAACACAGAATATATGAAAAAAATACACTCAAAAAAAAATAAGTCACTAACAGAAGGAAAGATCAGAAAGTCTACATATATATGAATAGATCTGATACTCTAAAAATAAGTCTAAACCTTGGCATTGATTGTATTCACAGAATAATAAATAAGATAACACACAGTGTCTTACTGTATTCATCACACTCCCCTCACTTCACACCTTTCCCTCTTCTGGGTTATTACTGAAATACTTACATAGGGGATATCACTTTTTGTTTAGACCTTTTGACATTCTTATTTGTTTCCTCTGCACTATTGAAGGTATTCTAAGCAGTTAAGTTCAAATTCTGCATGTGTATGTGTATGTGCGTGTAGGTGTATGCCATAGCAACTTTATAAAGGATTCCAAACTCCTGAAAGTTTTCAATTAACCTTTTATCTTTGGTATCTTCTCAATCACTTTTATGTGTCTTTAATCACAGAAGTTCATCCATCTGTATCTATTTGCGGCTGCTATAATAATAAATTAATTGGAAGTCACTATGTTATGTTCAGTATTCACTAAATGAAAATGCAAATGGCTTAATGAAAGTTGTACCTTAGTAGCCATTACCATAAACCAACATCCATTCTATTTGATGCTTCCACTGATTGCGCTATAAAGCTGTAATTTCACATATTCCAAATGCACCTTTACACGCTAAACTGCTTGTTCTGGTATTCTAAACTTGGTCTAGGTAATTAAAAAAAAAAACATAATAATTATTATAATGTAATTAAGTGATATGCAGTTTTTTTTTACATTTGCAATACATTCTAAATTTCCTAATTTACATAAACATTTTTGAGTTTGTTACATATTTTCATAGAAAACATAAAATTCCCGCATATTATTATTTTTTAACATATGGCTTTTCTGTTATCATCAGGTTTTTCATATGCTATTTCCTTAAAGTTGGGTTTTAATTCTTGTGTACAGTTCAAAATCTCATGTGAACCCAGGAGGCCGCTTAAAAGAGACACTATAGTGAACACAAACATAACAACCTTTGTGGTGGTCAGCTCCCCTTACCACCTGTTAGAAACGGATTTACTCAACTTTTTCCAGGACCCATGGGGCTCCGCGCATCTAGTGCCACCCACTGTTCACCTCCTTGGCTGACATCATCAGAATTGATATCAGCCAATCACAATGCATTTCCATAGGAAAAGGCAGTGTTTACATTAAAAGCACCAAAACAACTACAATAAGCTGTAGTTTTTCTGGTGACTATAGTGGCACTATAAGTATAAATAGTAAGTGGCATGGAATTTCCTATGTTGGATCTTCATCTGCACTGCCAAGAGGGAGATGTACAATTGGATGAGAAGATTTGCATGTCCAGCAGTAGATCTGGGCTATTGATGGTGACATCGTTAGCAGTCAATCTACTACCAAGTAGAGGGTTATAAAATGAGCAGATACTTACGATCCGGTTCCAATACTGATTAGCGAGTGCGTTGTTTGTTTATGGCTCAAGTAATGACTACTAGTAAATTCCAGTTTTTACTGCTTTACTACTTAAAAATCCTTCTATTACCCATCATGACAATGAAGATGGGACATAACAGTTAGATAAAAATGTAACAGTAGATTTGAGGCAAGTTATATATGAACATGTATGCACATAGACGCATCAACCCCCTTCATACACAAACATGCAGACGTACTCCCAAATACATAGTAAACATATTGAACATATCTCCTGAACTAACACCATTCTTATGTGAAAGTTCTATCTAGCTACCGTGTCTGACATGTTCATAGCTAACCTTTCCATCTCTCAGTTGGGTATATCTCTCCTTGATACACCAATGGTAAGAATGCTGTTGACTTCTTTCCAGTACTGGAGGGGATTTTTTTTGTTTGTTTTTTTTAAACATAAGATTTTTTTACTGCATATATATATATATATATATATATATATTTATTGATATTTATATAATATTGTTTTCTCTTGCTAGCCTTTAACCAAATCAAGGGTCATAAGCTCTTCTATTAATAAAACAATCAAATAGTGGTTTCCCAATATTAAAATATAATTGGGATAAGTGGGAAGAAAAAATCAAAACAGCATATGGTCTTTGACATATTTGCTATTAAAGTGCATTGATGTAAAAACATATTTTTTTTAATTTTTTTTTTTTGCCATATACACTGTTATGCCTATTTTAATACTGGATGGTTATTCTCTTCCATTTCCAAGTTCCCCTTCCCTTCCTACCCCCAAATACAATGTTTATATTCTTGTTGTTATACAAATATGTAAAACTTTAATAAAAATTATTTGAAAAAACAAAAACAAAAAAAAAACAATCAAATAGGACAAATTATCAATAACTTTCACATTTTGTAATACCCAGGCTTCAATATAATATCGTTAGATCCGCTTTTCAAATGATTCTTCAATAAACTTTTGAAATCATCTAATATTACATATTTTTTTTACTATTTTTATATTTTTTGATATAGTATTTTTTTTCATATATAATATATTTTCATATTTTAATACGTTTAAATAATCATTTTAAAATGTATCAAAAAATATGTATTTATTTGGAAAGCTTGATAAAACAGAGTGGATAGTATAGCTAACACTAAACCCTCTATTTTATCTGACTCTTATTTAACCAGATAGGAGAGACACCGGATTTGATTATTAAGCTGCCGCACAGAACTGTACCAGTATTGACCAAGCAGTGAATGTCTTTTCGTTTTACATTTGGAAAGCTTATCCAATGATATTAAATCGAGGACGAAATAATGCTGCGAAATAATATTTGTATGTCATTCTTCATAATGGACCTTTCAATGTATTCGATGTATTTATAATACATTGAAAGATCCATTATGAAGAATGACATATAAATATTATTTCACAGCACAATTATATTTTACTACCCAGTAAATTTGAATATACTATATTGTTATCAAGACTGCACTATTTTAATCAATTTTTAAAAAGGTGAAATAACATGCAAGACATTTAATAAAACACTTAAAAATATTTCTATCAAAGAATCCATAAGAATAATACTTACTATTTTTACAGTGTGTACTACACGTGTGTTCGTTATCATTTTATTTACATTTAGCCATTTAGGTCATTAAAAATTATATGCTGTGACCCAAATGCATTATATATCAAGTAAATCAAGTAAAGTATCAAGTAAATAATAGAATGAGTATACTGTCACTCTCGGTCTTCTTAATACTTAGCTTTTACTCCATCACGCAAAAAATAGAGTCAATGTTTCAGTTCCATTGTCAAACTGTCCTGAGGAAAGTTACAAAAGCGAAACGTTGACTTTATTTTTCACACAATGAAATAAAAGCTAAGTATTAAGAAGACCGGTATACTCATTCTATAATATACATTTTAACAGTCTATTACTGGGTACCAGGCATAAATTGGATGTAAGCCAGAGTGCAAAATATTATTTTTATTTATATAAAATAAATCTAATTGATACGGATAACCCAGTATGCCTCATTTTAACACATGTTTCCCCATTATAAAGAAACGAACGGTGGTTTGGCTTTATTGTGAAACATAGTCATGTTTTTACACTTTTTTTCCCAAGTCAAGGTTTGTGTGTATTATAAAAGTACTTACTATGTTGGAACTTGGCTTTGATTTTCATCTTGGATACCCCCTTGTCCAGATTTGCATCCCATCCATGCCAGCGTTTGATCTGCTCCTCTCTCATCTTATAGAACAGTATTTGTTTCTGTTCTTCATTCAGCTCAGCCAAGAGATCTGGATCGATGTACATGTCTCGAAGAATTTGTTGCAACATTGTGTGTCTAATGCAGTGATCCTTTTGTGAATGAAAATAAAATAGAACTGTATTTAATCCATCCACAAATACGCCAAGAGAAACATGTTTTCCTCTTCATGAACCGGTGAAGTAGAGTACATTTTCACCGCTGTTGGTAATTACGCAAAACGTACAAAGATTAAAAGTTAACGACTTATTAAAACACACTATGCCAGTGAGAAAGAAACTGAAAACAACACACACACGCACAAGTTGTATCTGTTGCAGTAAACGGAAAGAGCTCCTATGGGACCAAAGAAAAGATCACCGTGACTATCACACTCTCCGTTAAGGTTGATTTGTTTCTGGCTTTGGAGCAATGTCTGCTCA
This sequence comes from Pelobates fuscus, assembly GCF_036172605.1. Lineage (NCBI taxonomy): Eukaryota > Metazoa > Chordata > Amphibia > Anura > Pelobatidae > Pelobates > Pelobates fuscus. The sequence continues at coordinate 122,669,044 of NC_086326.1, read as the reverse complement.
CAGTAACAATGTTTTGAATGATGTCATGGTTAAAAGTAACAGCTACACCACTAATATCTATGTCAGGGCAGTCCGGCCTTTGGGAACTGATCTCTGGTGACAGACAGGAAGGCTTGGTTTTGTTATGAGTGCCATCCGATTACAGAGCAGGGCAGGTTTTTTCACAAGGCTTCAGGGTATAAGATTTCACTCTTTATTGATTACCTAGAGTACTGCTGGAAAGACTTAACGTGAACAAAGACCGTGCACATCTGCCCAGTTAGATTTTATTACCAGTCAGAATTAATGCAAGCTTGTTCCCTTTAGTTTAAGAATCACAACACACAGGCAATATGGTTAGGCAATTATCCATCTTTAATGTGTTTGTAAAGTATTACATGTGGGTGAAATGATCAAGATAAAATTGGTGCAAAATGCTAAATGTTGAGAGACACTCTGCTGGTTTCAAATGTGATTGCTTACCATCTAGTTGTTTGTGCTAGAATAACACCTTGTTCCTCTTGATAAATACCCCGCCCCCCTTTGTTGCTTGCATATATTCAAGTGTAGAATATTAAAGTATATTACAAATAACACTGCATCTATAACACATAACATGGTACTATTTATATAATCAATGCATTTCAAAACATATCAAAGGATTTGTGAAAAAAAATATCCTAGAAGAACATCACTTAAAATGTACGGCACTTAAAATGATCAGGGTTTTTCATTAATCTCTAAAAATGGTAATGAGTTAAATCTAAATGGAAAACAAATAGTTAAAAAAAAAAAAATCAAGCTGAGTATATAGCGGAGTTTCAGCAATTTAATGTCCAATTTTGCCAGATTTTAATTTACTGCAATTTGGAGTGGAAAAAATAACTTTGTTAAAATACTGACCTGAGATGTAGCTGCTATTTTCTTCTGTCTCACAGAACAGCGAACAACATAACAAAAAATCCAGTTATATATTTCTTACAAGGTTATTCACTTAAGTGTGACATGTCAAGAATTCAAAGTGACTTCAAAATTAACTTGAAATATTGGCCAAATTAGCTAAATTGGAATTTCTCAGCTATGTTTCAAGTCATTTATGTTTCAAGTGTGTTGAGATTAGACATCACCCAAAAGTGAGTGTGAAAGGCTGTCGTTGCTGTGGGCGAAGTACTTAGAGCATGGGATTATTCCTTAGAATTACTCAATACAGGACATCAGGGAACAAGCCGAACCCAGCAGGAGTGGACCTCTAATTCAGGATAATCCTGCTGATCACAAAACACTTTGGTGTTATGAAGATCATTTTGAATTCTTAACAATTCACACTTTAGTGATTAATCCTTCACATATTTTAATACATGAAGAATCGTATGACCATACATTATCATTTATGAAAAATTGCTTTTAATTAGCTTTATTTTTTATCATATTTTGTTCTAAAATGCATTATCAGTATTTCATGAACACTGGAAAACACATCCAAAATACTTGATGTTTCTTTTGTGAGGAATAAGAGTTTGTTTATAAATTGTGGAACTGCGTCGGTTATTATTGTAACTTTTGCAATAACACAGGAAGCTGTCAAGGTCTTTGCATACATACAGCTTGTCTAGATAAAGAGTCGAAGGTCAGAGCAAGATGTAAATTTTCTATGGTTTCCCTAGGTATGTCAGTTCCCATGCCCAATGGCAAGTATAAAATGAAGCAAATATAGAATAACAACTTAATTTTGAACATAGCATAATCCTTCATCCCTTTTTGATTCAATCAACATAGAGATAATCTACACCCTTACATGGAGGAAGCTCTATCTGAAACTTATCCAGATGTTCAGTTCAAAAACAAACATTCTTTAATGTATACTATGTAGATATTATCAACATCTACTATTTAAGACATTCTAAATAGATGTCCTGTTCCTTTAGAAACATCAAATGTAACCAGTTACAAACATATATTCCTTACGTTAGAGTTTTTTCCTAACTTTTTAGACTTATGGGCCTTCTTTTACTTACTTTTGGTCCCCTGAGGAGGCTGCCTCACCATGGCTGGTACTTAATTACAGATAATCTCACCCTAATCCAATGCTTCTCCATATGGAAGCATTGGGTGGCTAGTGTGCATGAGCAACAATCGCCACACTGACTCAATCAGTATCTCTTCGTGGCTCAATATATCTCTATACAGAGTGTTCTGCATCTTCAACAACTCATCTGCAGAAAACACCTCAAGTCTGAGTGACACTGCAGGGATAGTCTCTTATCACCAAAACCACTGCATTAGACTACTTATAATGGGGAGCACCAAAGCATATGTCACCAGAACCACCACATAAAAAGTTTAGGGTTATGCTGCTTAGAGTGTTACTTCATCAACAGCCCCTTGCAGAGATTATGGTACCAGGAGAACCCTGGTAATTACCCAGTAATGGGGAAAATGTTTTTTTTCAACCACTAGCCCTTTTACTTGGGTCACGTCAGATACAAAGCCTCCTAGCATCCTGGAACTGCAGAAGTCAGATGTTGACCCTGCCACTCATTCCTTGGCAGAGAGCATCAGCTGAGCACTCATATATATTAGCCATCATGGAATTCTTGTTCCAAGCTGGCTAATTATGCCCTTGTGATGCTGGTGTAATTGGAGCTACACTTTCAGCAGGAAGGGGCTCTATCTCTGTAAGTGCAACATTTCATAGTGAAACTCTGGACATAGAGACCCCACGCACCATCACCAGTTCAAATTACTGTAGTGGTCATTGGTTTAGGGGCAGGATTATAGGTTAGATTATGGGAAGGACTATGAGTATGATTATTGGTTGTTTTATGAGTTGGATTCTGAGAGTATTAAAAAAGTTGTAATCTCAGCATGCAACTCTGTCCAGTTTTAGCTTAAAATGCTATTTACTCTTTACAATATTTGTTTTATAACTTATAAAGGTTGATAGAAATCCTAGACATATTGGGCATTTTAACAATCAGGACAAATTAGTGAAAATATTTTAAAATATTTTTCTTTAGTTGCACTTGGTGTGTATACATTATAAATTATAAAACTGAGAAGAATGTTTTGTTTTTAAATTAGTTTTATAATTGTTTTAAGATTTTGTTCATATTTAATATTGTGTTATGCTTACATATGGGGTATTAAAAGATGTATTGGTATAGAGTATCAAAAGATGTATGGGTGGGTGTACTTAAACAAAAGGCGTGAAATTGTGGTAGAATGAACGCATGGCAAAAGTACAAAAAGGCCTTGGTCACAAATTTTACATATTTTAGCCTTGATCCTTAAAGGGACACTATAGTCACCAGAACAACTACAGCTTATTGAATTTGTTCTGGTGAGTAGAATCATTACCTTCAGGCTTTTTGCTGTAAACACTGTCTTTTCAGAGAAAATGCAGGGTTTACATTACAGCCTAGTGATGACTTCACTGGCCACTCCTCAGATGGCTGTTAGAAATCCTTCTTGGGTCATGGCTGCCTTAAATGCATCCAAACATTCAGTCTCTCCTCCCTCTGCATGCAGACACTAAACTTTCCTCAATTCATCTCTATGAGGAGATGCTGATTGGCCAGGGCTGTGTTTGAATCATGCTGGCTCTGCCCCTGATCTGCCTCTTTGTCAGTCTCAGCCAATCCTATGGGGAAGCATTGTGATTGTATCAGGCCACCACTTCTGATGATGTCAGCACACTGCTTGTTTTTTTGGGTTTTTTGTTAGGCAAACAGCATGCAGAGTTACAGCTTCTTGTTTGAATACAGTAAGATTTTGCTATATTTATGGAGGCATTAAGGGCTCAGGGGGGCTAGATGGTGGTTTTAACACTATAGGGTCAGGAATACATGTTTGTGTTCATGACCCTATAGTGATCCTTTAAGTGGTTAACCTCCTCCATCGCACAAATAGGTATCAACATTCCTCTTCCAAATAACTCAATCCTTAACCCCAAATATATCTTCCCATTCTTCTTGCTATCCAGGCACTGCAGAAGGGCCCAATACTTGCTCCTAAAGTTCTGGTCCCTATCACTTTTCATACCCCTTACAAAAACACACATTTAACCCCTTAAGGACTGGACTTTTTTTGCGATGTTGTACATTTGCGACCAGGCATCTTTTTGACACTTTTGTGGTGTTTGTGTTTAGCTGTAATTTTCCGCTCTCTCATTTACTGTTCCCATACAAATTATATATTGTTTTTTTCAGGACAAAAGGGGCTTTCTTTACATACCATTATTTATATAATCTCATCTAATTTAATTTAAAAAAAATGAAAAAATATGATGAAAAATTGAAAAAAATACACGTTTTTTGAATTTTATGTGAAAAATCTTTTACTCATCTACAAAAGCGAATGAAAAAAACTGCTAAATAGATTCAAAATGTTGTCCTGAGTTCAAAAATACCCAGTGTTTACATGCTTTTTGCTTTTTTTTTGCATGTTATAGGGCTATAAGTACAAGTAGGATATTGCGGTTTCAAAACATACATTTTTAAAATGTATCAATAGTGACATTGTAACACTATTATCTGTCATAAATTGCTAAATAACACCCCACATGTACATATTTTTTTAAAAGTAGACAACCCAGGGTATTCAATATGGGGTATGTCCAGACTTTTTTAGTAGCCACTTAGTCGCAAACACTGGCCAAAGTTAGCGTTCATATTTGTTTGTGTGTGAAAAAAGTAAAAAACTAAATTGAACGCTAATTTTGGCCAGTGTTTGTGACTAAGTGGTTACTAAAAACGACTGGACTTACCCCATTTGCAATACCTTGGGTTGTCTTCTTTTGCAAATGGTATGCCATCATGGGGGTAATTCTCATTCCTGGGCTACCATACGCTCTCAAAGGCAACGTAACCAACCTGGCCATTTTCAATGTAAAAATATTTGACCTATATATTTGACCCTGTAACTGTCAAAAACGCTATAAAACCTGTACATGGGGGGTACTGTTCTACTCAGGAGACTTTGCTGAACACAAATATTAGTGTTTCAAAACTGGAAAATGTATCACAACAATTATATCATCAGTAAAAGTGCTGTTTGTGTGTGAAAAATGCAAAAAAAGTCACTTTCACTGACAATATCATCGCTGTGATATGTTTTACTGTTTTGAATCACTAATATTTGTGTTCAGCGAAGTCTCCCGAGTAAAACAGTACCCCCCATGTACAGGTTTTAGGGTGTCGTAGAACGTTACAGGGTAAAATACAGTGATAGCAAATTAAATTCTCTGGTCTTTCGGCCTGGGTTGGCAGGCAGGTCCCTTAAATTGCAATCAATAAAATAACTTAATTATGTAAAAATATTACATAAATACGCACGTAGAATTTAAATATATATGCATATTTATATATTTAAAGTCTACGTGTATATTTATATAATTATTTATGTAATTTTGTATATCGACATATGAATAGTTTGCATTATTTTTATTTATTTAAATATACATAGATATATATACAATTTCATTCTAAGTGTATTTTGATATAAATATATATATATATTAATATCAAAATACAGTTAGAATAAAATTTCGTATAGATATATAATTTTTTTTCAATTTTTTATTATTATTTTTAATTTTTTTAATTTAATTTAAATTATTTATTATTCGTATTTTATAATAATATATATATACAATATATATAGTTATTATATATATTATATATATACGTGTGCAAATTAATTATAAGTGTATTTTTATATTAATATATGTACATATTAATATAAAAATACACTTAGCATGACATTATATATATGATATATAGACATATATTATATAGGTATAATATATGTCTATATATTATATATATACACATATATAATAATATATATTTTTTTTATTAACTATAACTTTAAATTTTTTTTTGATTTTACAGTTGCAGGGAGACTGCCTGTCAGCACAGACAGTCCCCCTGCAGGCAGAGTCTAGGACACCTATTGTGACCATGTGGTCGCCCTGTTGGGCAATCACATGGCCCCAGGGGTCCTAAACCGCCATGGGGAGACTGTCTGGGCTGCAGGCAGTCTCCCCACAACGGGAGCACCGCCGATCGCCGCCGGGGGAACGACGGCGATCGGGTAAGTACATTTTAAATTTAGGACGGTTCAGGACCGTCGTCGGTCGGCAACGCAAAAATGCCGATGACGGTCCTGAACCGTCCTGCGTCCTCAAGGGGTTAAACACACAGAGACTGCCCACAAATACAAGCATGCGATGATGAGCAAAAAGTTTATCCCCAGTTATCAAAAGGAACGTGGGAGTTGATCATACAAATAAAATTCTCGCACCACGGCCCTCTCTTTGGTAGTCCCATCACTGTCAGCAGAGCATTTGCTAGTGACACAGACACACACACATAACTGAGTTTAGGTACACAATCGCACTGCAAACACCCTCCATGCAGTTCACAAACACGCTCCATTGAGTTCACAGACACACCGCACTCCAGGCATTTCAGACAAGCTCCACAACATGCACAAATAAACTCCATGAAGTACAAAAGACACACACCATTCAGCATACAGGCACATTATGCAGCTCACAGACACGCCAAATGTTTGAAACTGTGCAGACATATTAAATTAACTTGATAAATTAAAGTACGAAGGTTGCAAGAACCCCTTACCCCCATTACAAGTCAGGCATCAAGCCCACACCCAGAGAAGTCTGAAGCAGTTACTTCCTCCATCATCTTTCGAGGAAGACTGCCTGCATTCAGAAGTGAGAATGGGCAGGGCTAGATGGAGGGAGATACTGGCATAGAATCCTCTGTGATCGGAAGAGGTGGTGTCCGGCTATAGGGACATGCCAGTGATACAATTTTCCTGCCCAAATTGGGAATTGAACACCTAAGAAAGGAGTGTGTAATTTTAGTATGATGGCATGGCATGCTGACAGACAGCATCCCTGGCCAGCCCAAAACAGGGCAGCACATGCATAGAGTTCTTTTGAAATGCTCTGGACATCTGCTTTGTGTCTTGACTGTGTTTTGCACAGCACACAATGCCCAATAATGTTCTCATGCTATGCTGATTAATGACATTTCTTTAGTGCCCCAGGTGATGGAAATCAGGGAGCCAACCAAGATAAGACAGGAGGGCAAAATCAGAATGGTCTCTCCTAACCCAAGATAGTTAGGAGGTATGATGCTGGTTTTCAAATGCAATGAAAATTCTAATTTTGGGTTGATGCAGACACAGCAGGTGCATTAGATACCACCTGGGACTTAAATTGGTCTATTGGACACCATTTAATTCTTTTAAATGTGCAAAGAGGTGTTGTTTCAAGGTATTCGTGAAAATCTTAACATTCTTTAGGTTTTTGTACTCAGCATAATTACTGTGTAACTCTAAATGATTATAGTGCTGTGAAACAGCTTGTAGCACAGTTTAAATATACCTTGTGTAAATGGTATACATGCTATCAATATGTGAATTTCATTGTACATTATACGAATTAATACATACTTTATCATTTTCCCACTGTATGATTGTATGGTGAGTGAATATAGTTATGGACAGTTTATCAAGAAAATATTTAGCATGCAAAATTTCATTTATATACATTTTAAGTTTGGGAATAGTTGATACAAAGTAATATTATAAAACAAAGATATGAAAATAAAGCACTTCAGATTGAAAAAAATTATAAAATACTTATTTTTGTATTTTATTGTACCCTATTCTTTTTTTTTTTATAAATTCTTTATATTTTTGTAGTGCAGGTGGTTACAGAATATAAACTTACGCCACAACAGCGTTTGTCAATACAGGAATGGAAATATATTAAGCAGTGGCTTTGAGTAAACATGCACATTTTTTAAAGAATCAGTATTTTTCACTTTTAAACATCAAATCATATGAACAGTTGTACAGAAGTGAGAGATATGGGGTTAGTTATGATAAAAACAGGGGTAACAATGGTAAGGTACGACATCGTGTTATCTTCGGATAATTCTGACATTTCAGTTTTGTTATTTTGTGCTATAAGATCCATAGTGGGCCGGGATTTTTGTTCGTGGTCGTGAGTCCGACCTCTTTGTACAGGTTGATTGTCTACGCATCCCAATGGGGGTGGGGGCGTAAGGTTCCCGGCTGGGTAGCGGGCTATACAGCCGGTCTTTCTACTGTTGCGAGTTGTGGTATAGCTTATAAGTCAGTGATGTCAGGGGTTCTGGTGGTGGTCGTATATGGGGGGATTGCTGGTGTAGGGGTTGCCTTTGTAGTAATATTTGATGAGTGCGGTTGCGTCGGCAAAGCCAGGCAGTTGGGTATGGTGCAGTGGTCGAGGGGTAGTTGGGTAGGTGGGCAGTGGGGGGTTCCTGACGGATGAGGGGAGTGGTGCTGCCTCCTTGGGTCCCAACCAGGACCCCCAGTAGGGTGGGAGGGGTGGGGGGTCTAGTTGGTAGTTGTTGCATCAGAGGTGGTGGCATAGCTGTATGGGATTGTGGTATGTTACCATGGAAGAGAGCTGTGTCCTTCTAGCCATGGATCCCAGACTTTGTGAAATGATTTTGGGGTGTCATGTATTTGTGCTGTGAGCCTGTCCATGTCAATGCTGTCAGTTATTTTAGTGTGTATTTGGGGATGGGTGGGTATGTGTTGTGTGGACCAGACTTCAGCGATTGCTTGCGATGAGTTTGTTTTCGTTACGGGTGAAGGTGTCCAAGGTTTTAGAGAGTAGTAGGGCCCATGGGTCTAGGGGTACAGGTTTGGTGAGTATTCTGGATAGGAGTGTTGTGATTGTTTTCCAGAGGGGGGAGAGTTTGGGGCATGTCCACCAGCAGTGGAGGAAGGTGCCGGTGTCGCCACACAGTTTCCAGCAGAGGTAAGTGGGGATTTGTTTCATTGCTTTTAAGCGGCAAGGGGTGAGGTACCATCTGAAGAGCATCTTATAGGCCTGCTCTTTGTGAGTGACGCAGGTGGAGATGGATTTAATGGATGACCAGACGTCCGTCCAGTCGGTTGAGTCTGCTGGGGGTCCTAAGTCGGACTCCCATGCTGTGATGTATGGGAGGGCTACCTGGGTGTGATGTGTGGTTAGTGTCGTGTATAGGGCTGATATTTGGCTTTTCCTAGTCGGTGAGCGGAGGGTGTCTCTTTTGAACCCAGTCAGGGTCGAGGTGGCTGCTATTCGAACTGTGTCTGTTGTGGCGAAGCTTCGGAGTTGAAGGTACCTAAAATAATCGAATGTGGTTAAGGTTTCTGGGTCGGGGATTTCTGCGCATTGCAGGAGTTTGCCATTGGGGTAAAGGTGGCCTAGTCTGACTATGTCCCTGTCTTCGAAATGGGTGTAGTGTTGTGGTGTGAGACCGGGCGGGAACATTTTGTTGCGGAGTATTGGAGTGAGGGGGGATATGCCTGTGGATAAATCGAATTTGTCGCTGAGGTGGTCCCAGAGGTCCAGGGAGTAGGTGATCATTGGGGATGTGGGGGGCGGTAGTGGTCTATGCTGTCTCGGGAGCCACATGTATTGGGAGGGGTGGTCTTTGCCAAAAATTGAGTGTTCTAAGTCCGCCCACCGTTTGTGTGCGGGGGGAAGATGCCAATGTTGGATTTGCGGGAGGTGGGCTGTATTTAGATAGTGTGTGAGGTTGGGAAGGCCCAGTCCTCCATATGGTGTAGGTACATATAAGGTGGCTCTGCGGACTCGGGGTTTCTTCCCGTTCCAAATAAATCTGTCTATATTTGTTTGTAGGAGTTTAAGGTCGTTTTTTTTACAAGGGATGGGTAATGCCTGGAATGCGTAAAGGAACTTAGGTAGGAGATTCATTTTAATCGAAGCTATTCTCCCGAGCCAGGAGATAGCCATCGGTTTCCAGCGTTCGAGATCCGAGAATGCTTTCTGGAATAGGGGGGGGGTAATTGGCTGAGTAGAGGGCGGTGGTGTCACTGGTAATTTGGACGCCTAGGTATGTGATTTTTGTTGGGCGGATGCGGAAAGGGAATTTTTGTTTCAGAGTGTGGATGGTGGAGTCAGTGAGGTGGAGCGGCATGAGGTCTGATTTTGTGGCGTTTAATTGATATCCTGAGATTGCTGAGTAGTCTTGGAGGGTGGATAGGAGGGCAGTCAGGGTTGGGATGGGGTTGGTTAGGGTGAGGAGGATGTCGTCAGCGTATGCGGCAACGGTGAATGTTTCGTCTCTGATGCGGAGTCCTGTGATGTGTGGGTTGGTTCGTATGGTCTCTAGGAGGGGTTCAAGGGATAAGGCGAATAAGAGGGGGGAGAGGGGGCAGCCCTGACGGGTGCCGTTCAAAATAAGAAAGGAGGGAGGGGTAATGTTGGGGATCAGGAGTTGTGCGGCCGGTGTGTGATACATTGCTTGTAGGAAGTGTGTGAGTTCTTGTGGGAATCCAAACTTGTGAAGCACTGCAAAGAGGTAAGGCCAGAGAAGGCGGTCGAATGCCTTCTCGGCATCTAGGGAGAGTATTGTTGTCGGGAGGTGTTTGTATTGTACCCTATTCTAATGAACCAATGTTTTGTGGAACCAGAACTTGAAAACAAGAGAAATCTCAATGTATCCTTACTTTATAAATAAATAGTTTTTATGAATAATTATATTTTTGTATATGAAATACAAATAATAAGGCTGAGGCCTTACAAGATGGGGGTCTGCACCTGCAGGCTCAGCTGGCCCGTCTGCATACCCTGCTGCCTCCCTGCCCGGCGGTCGTTTGGGTTCCCAGAGGGAGCTCGGCCATACATTTTGGGGCATAACAGCGGAGGGAAGTTCATCCCGGGGGACTACAACTTGATCTGTCGCCGACGGTGGCAGAGGTCCGTTGGTTTGGTTCCCGGGGTATAGGGTGGGAGCACCTGTTGCCTGAAATGGTCCGGTTGGCTCGCTTACTCAGCGTTCCTGATGTGCTCTTGATTCATCTTGGCACTATTCCGGTATGGAATCTGGGTGAAACAATTCAGAAGGATTTGTTATGGCTCAAGTTCCTGAGACTTTGTATCATTTGGTCCAAGGCGCTGTCCTGGAATTATTGTGAAGGGAATTGGGGAGCTCACCGTGCATCACCGCGCATCACCGCATCCTCTAGCAAAATGCAGCTATGTATTTTACTGGTGATGGTGTCCACCTTACAGAGGTGAGACTTGATTTGTTTAATTTGGCATTGCAGGATGTATTGGAGGAGGCCATGGCTTTGGTTTGGGGGCAGCCCCGCTGATTTAGAGGGTAAACCAGTCTTGTGGCGGTATATGTCCCTTGTCAACCGTTGGTTGGACCAGCGGTCCATGGAAAGTGGATGGGTAGGCTATCCCTTCCCAAATCTCAGGTACAGTTATGGATAACAGACGTGCCCACTGAGCCACTAATCTGCAAGTGGTTAGACAGAGCAGGTACATGTGAGTGTGAGGGGGAGTGTATAGATAGAATGGTAAGGAGGTAATTGAATGGTGGGAGGAGTATTAAGGGGCAAAATAGGTGGGTTAGTATAAAAAGGTAGTCAGCTTACAGGATAGCAGCCAACTTAATTATCAGTTGGTAACAGCTTCCCGCCCTCCCTCCCCTTGTTTTTTTCTTATTTTTTTCTTATTTTTTGTTTGTCTGTGTTGGTTTTTGTCACATCGTGGCGGTATATGACCCTTGTCAACAGTGGGTTGGACCAGCAGTCCATGGAAAGTGAATGTGTAGGGCTGTCCCTACACATGAATGTGAATGTGTAGGGCTGTTATGGATAACAGACATGCCCACTGAGCCAATAATCGGCTAGTGGTTAGCATTACAAGAATGGAAGTCCCAGGAAAAGGTCTTGTGCTGGTGGAACGAGGGGGGAGGGCAGCTGCCAAAGTGAATGTTTCGATTGGAAAGGTGGTACTCAGTAACGGATATTTATTTACTGAGTAAATTGTGTATATAGAATGTTTTATGTTATAAATTTGAAGTTTACAGATTTATATATTTATATTTTAATAAAGCTGTGGCCTACTTTCTCCAAGCATCTCTGTAGTTTGTTTATTTCGGGCAAATAAGTGGTTGGGGTTTATCGATTGATACACATTTACCCTCTACCTACGCACATGGTCAATATTGCACTTTATAAATTCTTACATTTTTTGCATGTTAAAGCACCAATCAAGAGCATACTGATGGACAACTCTTCTGATCAGCACCTTGAAGAATATCCAATGTGTGTAGAGATACATTTGGTTTCTAATTCACTGCAATATACTGTCTTGTGAATAATACTTAACTTGTCCCACGTATTTAATAAGACTCCACAGGTAATTTCTGTATGGATTATTTCATGTGAGGGCAGATTAAAAGGAATTTGTATGAACCAGCTGAAACGGATTTGTGCATAAGTCTAGTATTTAAACTATGCATATAGACATTGGCATGCACAAGGTACACCCTAAAAGTTAAATTGTCTGTTTTCTATTTCGATCCCTATCAACACTCATGTACCAATCTGAAATAGCCCATTAACTTGGCAAAGATAATTATTACCATTTATATTAGAAGATTATATGTATTACTAATTAAAACAAAATTAATGTTTGTACCAGAGGTTTTTAATTGGTTCATAAATAGTTTAGCTGTGGTTTAGTCTGTTGATTAATAGAAAAAGCACTTTTGAAGGTTCCGTTTTCAATTAAGATCTCCAGTTTCCTACCTAATAATATGTGCTGTGCATGCCTATACTTGCACATAGCCTTCAGTGCTTAGATGCAGAATAATGTGATATAGATCAAAAGTATTTTTTTTGTTTTGTTGATAATTTCTACCATCTAGAATCATTGTACTAAGTTATACCTTTTTCTGCTGATTAACATAGTAATTGGAAGACAACGTTTCTTAGTCTTCCATCGATGCAATGTGTGCTTTAAATGGACACTATAGGCACCCAGACCACTTTATCTCAATTAAGTGGTCTGGATGCCATGCATAGTTATGCAGAGCACATTTTATTAGGATGTGCACCCAGTGGTTCTTTTTCAACGTTTTTCATTTTTTTATTTTATATAAGGGGAATATTAAAGGAACATTCTTAAATACCATAACCACAAGAGCCCCTCATAGTGGTTATGGTGGTAGGACTGCCCTGTGTAACTTGTCATACTGTTTTAGAACAGTTTAACAAATGTTGAAACCAAAAAAACAGAATACCAAGCAGTGAGTTTAGAGTGTGAGAAACATTAAACCAACACTTGATATAGGCAAAACCACTAAAATGTTGAAACCAAAAAAACAGAATACCAAGCAGTTTAACAAATGTACTAGCTTGTTGTTGCAGTTCTTGGTTCCAGATTCTCCACTGGACAGGGCTAACTGGGCCACACTCATTGGCTGAGAGCATCAGCTGAGCACTATTAGTCAATGAGTGCAGCTCTCTATTGCAGACATAGGCGTGCGCAGCCTATTGCATTAGGGTGTGCGCCCTAAAGCACAAGCCGCGTGTATATGTGTATATATATATATATATATATATATATATATATATATATATATATATATATTGTAACAAACAACCTCTTTTACAGGTAGGATTTTGTCACATATCTTACCGTAACCACAGCCTTCTAGGGTATAGAAAGTCTTCCATCAACCACTATTCCACTTTTTCGCTCACATATCCTCCCCCCCAGCTCATACCCATGGGTTTGAGCGACCATGGAAATCAGAGAGTGTACCCTGGAAAGCCCATCAGCATTTCCTTGTTTTAGATCAGCCCTGTGTTCGACAGTGAAATTAAAAGATTGTAAACTCAAAAACCATCTGGTTAATATGGAATTATTTTCTTTGTTCTGATACATCCATGTCAGAGGTGCATGGTCCGTTATCAATCAGAACTTTCTGCCTAGCAGGTAGTATTTAAGAGAGTTTAATGCCCACTTAATAGCAAGAAACTCTTTTTCAACAGTAGAGTAGTTCTTCTCATGTGGGCTTAACGTCCTGCTCAAAAAGAAAACCGGGTGTTCTTCTCCCTGGTATTCCTGTGAAAGAACAGCCCCCAAGCCCACATCAGAAGCATCTGTCTGAACTATAAAGTACCTGTAAAAATCTGGGGTCACCAAGACAGAATAACTACATATAGCTTCCTTCAGACTCTTAAAAGCCTTTTCTGCCTCAGGGCACCAGTTAACTATAACTGGGACTTTGCTTTAACAAGGTCTATTAGAGGTGCAGCAATGGTAGCAAAATCTTCTGTGCTAGCATCCAAGTCCAATGATGATATAAGTGCTAATAATAAAAAAATCTTAAAATCATATATATACATACATACATAAAATATAATATATATAAAAATACTAAAAATATTAAATATTAAGTCAAAAAGTGACATAGCTCGAAATCATCATTAAGACCATTGGGCTGCATAGTGTTTAAATTAAAAAGGGATCCATTTACCAGTGACTTAGGTGGTACCTTTCTTATCACTCATTCTTATTTGCATGTACTGCCACTTGACATGGTTAACATTAGATTGTTATATGCTATGACCTTGAACTACACATTTTATGAATTAGTCTGAGAAGAATGGTTATTAATACAATTCTATATTCTCCCTTTGACTCTCTGTGTGTATATTGTCCATATTGAGTTGTTGTGTTGTGAATAGAAATGGACTCATGGACATTTGCAAAGGAAGGGCATTTGCCCAACTCTAAAATGGACGATACAGAACTAACAGCACCAGTCTGTAAACACGCCCAATCCGTGACGTAATCCGTGACGTTCCGGGTCACGTGGGGCGCCCTGGAATCGGAGCATTATTACCTTCAACGGACGCAGCTGTTCACAATGGGCAGGGTAGTTCTGAGAGCGGATTGGAGGAGGAGATAATTGAAGGACCAAACAGGAGGAAGAGCGCGATATTTAAACAACAAACAGCAGCAAACACATCACCGACTGAGAAAGCTGTCACAGTACAGCGAAACGCATCTCGACAGGAAGACTGGATATTCTACTTCAATTTTATATATATATTTTTTGTCTATTTTCATTTGAAAGTTTTATTTACTTATTGAATACATTTTGTTTTATACTTGGAATCCATCTTCCATTTTGCTGCTTAAAGAAGGGTGGTAGCCTCCTTAAAGGCACAGACATTAACACACCAGGAGCCATGTATAGGGCTCCTTATCAGGTGAGAAGCCAATTTGTTTTCCTATTAGGCACTGAGTACTGGGATTTATTACACTAGGGGCTCTTTGCTTCCCCTTGTCTTCCTCTTATGTATGCATAAGGATCTACTGACGATCAAAGGATCGATTGCGTACTGTGTCACCATAAGCACACGCAGGCTGTTGAGACCTGAGCCTATCCTATAGGGCTCTGTTACATGTGAGTGAGACCATATAGAAAATTCACTGACTGGATTTATCACAAACGTTACTTGCACCATTTGCACTTATATCTGTTTCAGATACACTGTTGTGTGATACGTTCCTCATACGTATGTATGTCAACCCATATGGGTGAGTCTGTATATATTTAAGCGCTCCACATGCACACCAGTGGTGGTTTTTATTACTAATCTCCTACACTGTGTGTACACCTGGCTTTTGAATTGATTTATAGGAAAGAGAGTCCCTATTTTCAGTGGTAGCTGCTATTATTGTGCATTTTACTATTAACTGTAAGCGCCTTGAATACACACATTTCTAATTCCTTAGCTATTAACTTTGCAGAGGCATTACGCAAGGGAATGGCCTCAGGGTAGCGAGTTGCATAGTCCAAGAGGACTAATATATACAGGTGTACCCTAGCGGACTTTACCAGTGGCCCCACTAAGTCCATAGCGATCCTATCAAAAGGTACATCAATTATGGGTAAGGGGACAAGTGGACTACGAAAAGTCTTGAAACAAGCCCTGTATTGGCACTCAGGACATGAGGAGCAATAGTTTGTAATAGCAGCAAACACTCCAGGCCAGTAAACACTCCAAGCCTTCTAAGGATTCTCTCTCTAGTTTTTTCGACTCCCAAGTGTCCCCCTATTATGTGGCCGTGAGCCAACTTTAGTACTATTTTTTGGTAAGTCTGAGGAACCAACAGCTGCTTAATGATATCTAAAGAATTTTTTTTCTACACGTTAAACTAGGTCATTTTTTACTTCAAAATAGGGGAATGGCAGTGCTTCTCCTGGCTGATTAGCAACCCCCTTTACAACTTTAATATCATTTCTAGCTGTCACTAAAGTGGGATCTTCCCACTGAGCACTTTTAAAATTACCCAGACTGATCCCAATATCAATTAAGTCATTATCCTTGTCTGCAGTATTAGTAGGCTCCTCACTAGTTTGAGCTGGGTTATCTCCTATTAATACTGGTTTAGGGCAGTATCTTTTACTTTTTCTTATTTTTCTGTCACAGTGGTCAAAACCCAAGTCAATATCGGAAAAAGGGAATACATTATCCTCGGCAGATTGACTAATTTCTGATAAACTTTGGTCTGTCTTTGGAACAGCTGCCCATAATTCTAGAAAATGAGGAAAGTCTCTACCGATCACTACCTCATGGGCTAATCTAGGTACTACACCCACTCGGTACTTTAAATCCCCATACTGGGTTCCAATATTTACATCCGCAGTGGGGTATTCTCTTTTATCACCATGAACACAGATAATGCCTATTTTCTGAACATGATCAGATTTTACAAAAGGTATTATAGACTCTGCTACCAACGTAACCATACTACCTGAATCAAGTAATGCTTTAGACATTTTTCCATTCACAGTCATTGTTAACAGCACCATAACAGTTGCGCAAAAATGAACGTGCTCCCTCATCTTTGCCCATATTGCATTCCATAGGTTCATCCTTCAATGGGCAGTCTTTGGCCATATGACCATCCTCTTTGCACTTGACACATTTGACAGTATAATCTGACCACCAATTAGTTCCTCTCCCAGGCCTATTAGACCTGGATGCCCCCCTGGTGTTTTGTGTATAGAGCTGCAGCTCTTCAGCTCCCCTTAAACCTTGAACAGTCTTACCAGGTCTTGCAGAATCTTGGGACTTAGGATTGCGGGGGTTTTCCTGTGAAGTAGGACGTAACAGTTCTCCTGCAGCCACATATCTTTCCACCAAGGCAATCAGTTGGTCTGCTGTATGGGGATCACTTTGGCTGACCCAGCGAAGCAGGGCAGCTGGTAAAAAACGGTCCATTACTAAAGTTTCCACAATGTGGCTAGCTGAATTGATTTCAGGTTGTAGCCATTTCCGTGCGAGGTGTATGAGGTCAAACATTTGGGAACGCACAGCTTTGTCAAAAGAATATGACCATGAGTGGAACCTTTGGGCACGTACTGCAGTGGTTACACCCAGTCGTGTCAAGATTTCAGCTTTCAATTTGCTGGTTCTAGGTCATAATATGCCTTTTGCGGCTCTCCACTTAGGAACGGTGCCAGTATGCTTGCCCACTCATCAGTCGGCCATCCCTCCCTCTCAGCAGTGCATTCAAATGCCAGAAGGTACGCCTCAACATCATCTGATGCAGTCATTTTCTGAAGGTAGTGGCTCGCCCGAATCACCATTGGCCCCTGGTATCTTCAATCAAGGTCTCCATTCAGCTTTTCAGAGATAGCTTGGATTAACTGTTGTAGTCCCTGGGTGACTTTTTGCTGCTCCTCACGGGCTACTTTAAACATCTCAGCTTGTGTCACAGCAATGTGTTTCATCAAAGACTCAGTGCACTCCATCTGTGTTTTGGCCAGGACTTTGGCACACTATGCCTGGGCCAGCACCAGTTGCTGTAGGGCTGCACTGTTTTCTGCAGCTCTCCTGTTAGCCTCCTGTTGCACAGAGGTAGATTGGATCAGAGCCTTGATAACACCCTCC
>NC_086326.1:122026257-122028757 GCF_036172605.1 Pelobates fuscus | reverse complement strand
CTGAGTCCATACACACACACACAGACTGCTGAGTCCATACATACACACAAACACACAAACACAGACTGCTGAGTCCACACACACACACACACACACACACACACAGAATGCTGAGTCCACACACACACAAACTGCTGAGTCCATAAACACACACACACACACACACACACACAGACTGCTGAGTCCATACATACACACAAACACACACACACACAGACTGCTGAGTCCATACACACACAGAGACTGCTGAGTCCATACACACAAACACACACACACACACAGACTGCTGAGTCCATACACACACACACAGACTGCTGAGTCCACACACACACACACACACACACACACACACACACACACACACACACACACACACACACACACAGACTGCTGAGTCCATACACACACACACACACACACACAGACTGCTGAGTCCATACACACACACACACAGAGACTGCTGAGTCCATACACACATACACACACAAACACACACAGACTGCTGAGTCCACACACACACACACACACAGACTGCTGAGTCCATACACACACACACACACAGACTGCTGAGTCCATACACACACACACACACACACAGACTGCTGAGTCCATACACACACACACAGACTGCTGAATCCATACACACACACACACACACAGACTGCTGAGTCCATACACACACACACAGACTGCTGAATCCATACACACACACAAACACAGACTGCTGAGTCCATACACACACACACACACACACAGACTGCTGAGTCCATACACACACACACAAACACAGACTGCTGAGTCCACACACACACACACAGACTGCTGAGTCCACACACACACACACACACACACACACGGAGACTGCTGAGTCCATACACACACACAAACAGAGAATGCTGAGTCCATACACACACACACACAAACAGAGAATGCTGAGTCCATACACATACACACACACACACACAGACTGCTGAGTCCATACACACACACACACAGACTGCTGAGTCCACACACACACACACACACAAACAGACTGCTGAGTCCACACACACACACACACACACACAAACAGACTGCTGAGTCCACACACACACACACACACAGACTGCTGAGTCCATACACACACACAGACTGTTGAGTCCATACACACACACACACAAACACAGACTGCTGAGTCCACACACACACACAGACTGCTGAGTCCATACACACACACAGACTGCTGAGTCCATACACACACACACAGACTGCTGAGTCCATACACACACACACACACACACACACACACACACACACACACACACACACACTGCTGAGTCCATACACACACACACAGACTGCTGAATCCATACACACACACAAACACAGACTGCTGAGTCCATACACACACACACACACACACAGACTGCTGAGTCCATACACACACACACACAGACTGCTGAGTCCATACACACACACACACACAAACAGAGAATGCTGAGTCCATACACACACACACAGACTGCAGAGTCCATACACACACACACACACACACACACACACACACACACACAGACTGCTGAGTCCATACACACATACACACACACACACACAGACTGCTGAGTCCATACATACATACACACAAACACACAAACACAGACTGCTGAGTCCATACACACACAAACACAGACTGCTGAGTCCATACACACACACACACACAGACTGCTGAGTCCATACACACACACACACACACACAGACTGCTGAGTCCATACACACACACACAGACTGCTGAATCCATACACACACACAAACACAGACTGCTGAGTCCATACACACACACACACAGACTGCTGAGTCCATACACACACACACACAGACTGCTGAGTCCATACACACACACACAAACAGAGAATGCTGAGTCCATACACACAGACTGCTGAGTCCATACACACACACACACACACACAGAGACTGCTGAGTCCATACACACATACACACACACACACACACACACACAGACTGCTGAGTTCATACACACACACACACACATACTGCTGAGTCCATACACACACACACACACAGACTGCTGAGTCCACACACACACACACACACACACACACACACACAGACTGCTGAGTCCACACACACACACACACACACACACACAAACTGCTGAGTCCATACACACACACACACACACACAGACTGCTGAGTCCATACACACACACAAACACAGACTGCTGAGTCCACACACACACACACAGACTGCTGAGTCCATACACACCCACAAACACAGACTGCTGAGTCCATACATACATACATACACACAAACACACAAACAGAGACTGCTGAGTCCATACACACACACACAAACAGAGAATGCTGAGTCCATACACACACACACACACACACAGACTGCTGAGTCCATACACACACACACAGACTGCTGAGTCCATACATACACACAAACACACAAACACAGACTGCTGAGTCCACACCCCCCCACACACACACACACAC